>NC_072739.1:84264576-84340701 GCF_026930045.1 Uloborus diversus | reverse complement strand
GACACTTTGAAACTTGAAGGACAAAGACAAAGATTTGTACAAACCATTAATCAGAAAAGTTTGAACAGTTTTATGAATAGACATGACTTAAGCGAAGAGAAAGAATAGAATTCCTCAAAATTAAAAAAAACATTTAGAATAGGTTTTCAAGCAGCTGAATATTTTCCAAAAAAATCATTTTACAAAGAATATTTAAGATTACTGAATGAGGCAAACGCGATTAAAACGATGACAGAATGGCCTCTTTTACATCATACACCTAATGATGAAATTAAATCATCGCAGACGAAGTGATAACTTAACAACCGGAAAAAAGTTTCTTCCATAAACGAATCCTCACTGATCCTAAGGAAATAATTATCATTTAAAACGTATAATTTCTGGAGGAATATTTTTTCCTTAAAAGGAGTTCATACAACACTCTTAATCACACTGAAGATGTGTTTATTTCATTGACACTTTCAGAAGATTCATTATCTTTTTTAATTCTGAAGTTTTTTTAATCTCAAAACGCTAAAAATACTCATTTTTGCTCAGTTCATTATGAATAATGATGATATCGGATTTAGTTTTCAATGCAGTACTGGATTACGGCTTTCAAACAAATGATTGCTTTTAATGGGAAGTACTTCCTGTGCCGTTTACCATTGTGTAAATGAGGAAAAATTTACGTCAGTGTTTTGAGAGTGAACCGGAAATGTGTAGAAAACTGTTGTTATCTTTACCCCTCTATGTATTGTTTTATAACAAAAGACTCCCATTTGCATAAGGGGGTCCTAAAGATCATCCATTTAACTGTTTTTTTTTCCTTCAGTGCGATTGCCGGCATTCTGAAAAATAAATTTTTGGAAACTGGAGTATATTCAAGTTTTTAGCGTATTTACAAGTTAAGGCCTCCTTTCCAAAGTAGTTTGTAAAGTTGGTAAACATGAATGCATCGAAAAGGTTTTTTGAATTTTCGTAAAACATTTCTTAATACTTTTAAGGACTAGTTTTAGAAATTGAACAATAAAAATTACGTAAAAGTATGATTACTAAGTTATTTACAACCGAGTAACAAGAAATTCATGTGGTTAACTGCATATTCATATAGTTTAGCTCTCTAATAAGAGTTAGAATGCATTTTTTGCTAAAAGGTAAACTGCTGCTTTATATTAATAACAGTAATATAATAATTAATATAATAATAATAAATAATAGTAGTAATAAATTATTATTATAAATTTATTTAATTATAAATTGTAATACAACTAGCTTTGTAATAATAATAATAATAATAATAATAATAATAATAATAACTGATAGTAATTATAATAATAGTGCTAAAAAGAGATGATGATGATGATGATGACGACAACAAATGCAGAAAAAACAACAGCAACAAATAATTATAACAATAATAATAATAACAACAATAGTAATAATAAGTATAATATATTATTATTATTATTATTATTATTACTATTATTACCACTATTATTATCATTATCATTACTACCATTCTTTTTGTTTTCTTCTTCTTCTTATTGTTATTAATAATTATTATAATATGTAAGCAACAGCAATTCATTGATAATTAGGTCGAAAATACTGTATAACGTTTCAGTGAACAAGATTTTCTGAAACAAACCTATCAACAGCGTAAGAATTTTAGAAATTCGAATTTAAAAAATCTTTTATTTATTCTCATAAATCTTATGGTGAAATTATTTTTTCTATGAATCTATGATGCACTTCTTATTATTTTCAAGTAAATGTTGTCTTTTAGGAATTAAATTTTCAACATGGTGCTTTCTATAAGAAATGCGTCATCATCATACCATTTCAATAAGTGATAAATTTGCATATCAGCATGGATTTAAAACCAAATTTCCTCATCCCAATCGCTCTCTTTTAAAAACAGAAATCGTCATCAATATAAACATGGTTTGAATGTACTCCAGTTTCAAATACGAAAATCGTCTATTTCTTCAGTTACATACTACGTTTTTAGCATTTCATCGAAATCTTCTTTTGAAAAAGAAGTTATTATTACCACTTTCATTCACTTGAATTGCTATTATCATTCTCTTTAAAAAACGAAATCTTCATTCTTCTTTGCACCAACCAAACTTCAGCACCATTTTATTTGAAAACGAAATTCATCAGAACCCTTTGTTGTTTTAATAACTTTTCACAGGAAAAAGTTTTGTTCTAAAACAAAATCATTATCAACCCTTTCTTCATAAAAACTAAATTTCAGCATGATCCCTTTTTTTAATGCAAAACATAATTTTCATCCTTCTTTTAGTTAAAAATAAAGTTCAACAGCGCGTTTTCAAAAATCATCAATTTATTTTACATAAAAGCTATTCAACATCGCTGGATTTGAATAATTATTTAACATTATTTCTTATTAAAACATATCTCGTCATCACTCTCTTATATAAACCTAACCTCTATTCGCAAGAAACTGACAATCACTTTTTAAATCATCCTCCAAACATAGACGACATTTAAAGAGCATTAGAAGCATGATATTCAAAGCTCGAAAACCAACTTGAAGTAATTATTGAAAAAACATCAAAATCAAAGCACAGTTCCAATAACAAATATCTGTAAATAAAGCACAGTTAAAAATGCGTTTTTCGGAAAATAATGCATAAAAACTCGCTCTCTAGTGCGCAAAATTATGTATAAATAATCCCAAAGATATATATTCCCCAATAACCTCTTTCAAATTCATATTGCTAATCTCTGAATATGAGCATCTTTTTTTTCTTCCTTCGCCATACTTCCTACCATGAGGTATGTTAATGTGTTTGTCCGTTTTTTAAATCCATCTCTATTGATTTACTGCGAGAATAATGACGTTCTTTTCTTCACAAGAGGGTGGCATAAAACACCCTCAGCAATACGATTGTACTAAGTGGATGAAAAAAAATAGTGCTTAGCAACACAAAAGGGTTTTTGGCCATTTTTGTTGGACCTCTAATCTCGTGGGGTGAGTTAATCTTGTGGTTTTTACTAATGGAAAACTGTCTTTTGCTAAACTTCCGGTATATGCAAAGTATTTCCTGTCGGTGGTGAAGATTTTGAGAGGAGGGAAAAGATGAAAAAATTGCTTATCCCTCTGGTGCAAATTATTATTTTCTGTAAACCTAGTGTTAAATTCAAATAAATATTGCAATCTTTTCTGCAGCGAGTATGAAAGAGAGAAAAAAATTCTTTCAGAGATAGATCATTCAAAACTTTCAGATTTTTTTCCTCCTTAATTTTATGAAGGTAGATAGCTTTTGATTTCGTCAGAAATAATATTTTAAATGACTATTTTGGTCGAGTAGGCTATAAAAATTTCATGGATTTTCAAGGAAATTTTTTTGCAAGACGTTGCTTCTAATTCTAGGCATTTTTGATTGTCTGATAAACCCGTTTTTCCAAGGCCGCAGAATCGGAGTCGGAGGATTTGAAATGCCAGGAGTCGGGGTCGGACTTATTTTGGGGTTAAGGAACTCGACGTCACGAATTGGAGTCGGGAGTTTTCAAAACTCCAAAAGTCGGAATCCGAGTTGATAATCTTCCCTCCTACTCCATAATCCGTTTTTCTGAAGAGCGAAAATTAAATTAAATTGCTTCAGAAATTGTTAAAAATATTTACCAAAACGTGATTCACTACAAGTCTCTTGAAACGTTTTGTTTTGTTTCAGGAAAAAAGCAAAGCTACTACCACAGTTTCAAAAATTTTTGTAAATTTGTTCTTTAATGTAAAATGAATAAGTCAAACTTCGGCTACCAAAATGTAAAATTTAATGCTGAAAGTTATTCAATCTGTGTGCCGGGCAAATCAGGCACAATTGACTGTCGCGTGAAGGATGACGCGTGATTCCTTCACTTTTTTATTTGATTGCACATCCTAATAACCGCCCGTTCGAAAGTTGATTCAACTAAGTTGCTTCGTGAGAAGAAATGTTAAAACGAAATTGTGTTCAAGAAGTTTTTAGAGCGTGTCTCCTTAAAAAGAGATGCTGGGGAAAAATGAAGAGTCCTTTAAGATATTTTAAAGTCTAATGGGTTATGTTCGAATAGCGCAACGCGATTGCTGATCAACTGCAATTTTTATGCCTTGTGATCAAGAAATGATTTTCTTATATTATTTCATACTTCTTAGCACGGACCAAGCTTGTAGAAATATACTTTAGATTTAAAAAAAAAATTAAAAGTTTTTTCGATTTGAAGTTTATTTGCAATGAAACTTTTTGAAATTTAGAGCATATTTACTTGTTGCCTTCACGTATTTAAAAAAATATATTCGCTTTTATTGGATGGAATATACACTCAAACCTGTTTTTGTGCGGTCTTTTTTTTTTTTTTTTTTTTTGTGCTTCAAATGAACATTCCAATCAGATTGGTACTCAATTGTCGAAATTCTTTATAAAACGGACGACATTCTCTATAAAACAAACTAGTTTTAAAATGTCAGTAATCCAACGTTATTAAGCACAAAACATGCAAATGATTGCAGACACGTGTTTCGGTGTTACAATTGACCGCTAATCTGCTCTAAATATAGCAAGTTTGTATGCTCGTACATTTAAATAATTTTGAACAGTTATAAATGGAAAAAAAAAAGTTTTAAAGAAGCTCCAAAGCTAATTACTTGATTTGAATCAAAGAAAGCTTTGGAAACCTGTATTATTTGAAAAGTTTCAAATGACCGAAAATTCTTAAATTAATACTCGCTTACGTTCAGTCTTGAAATAAGTTTGTTTACTTAATTAACAAAATTTAACTTTATAATTACTGTTATTTTTCGTTGTTTTTTTTCGCAACAATTAAAATGTGGAATAGGCAGGTGTTCTGACACAGAAATTCACTTAAGAAATACTCTTTAGTATTTTTATATAAAAATATTCTTGGTCATCTGTATTTTTAAATGAAATCAATTTGTATTTATTTCACTCTATTCTTATTTCAAAATTAATGCTTACACATTTTTGTTTAAAAATACACTAAGTTCTGAATTAGCCCCACTTTGCCCCACCATTTGCGAAAGTGTTTTATCGAAACCTGATCTTTTAAATGTATCAGTAAGAGAAAACAATTTAACGAAATTATATGACTGTTACACGCTTAAGCTATATGAATCCAACGTGTATGAAATGCATTTACAGTTTCATGAAATTTTTAGGCCATTTCAAAAAAAAAAAAAAAAGATTAGTTTTAGCCCCACTTTTCCCCACCAGAACCTATTTGATTGAAGCTACACCGCACAGATATGCTTAAAACGATCAAATCAAATAAAAAATATCGTACGACTGAAGTTCCTTCTGACATGCTTTTGAAGTGAAACTTTCTATACAACGGCTTTGATACTCTGATCCTCGACCTTTTTGTGTGACGGAAGTGACGTACTTGTTTTTTAATTGTTGCCAGAAACAATGAAATATAATAGTAATTATAAAGTTAGTTTTGTTTAAAGCATAGACTAATAATAAGAATAGACCGAGCTATGGCAACCTTTTTGCTCTTCATAAACCAAACCATATGACTGGTGGATATCCTAGCAACAGCGGGCGTTGATCGTAGCATACGATCAACGCCCGCGAGAAATAAAATAAATAGAATTGATGAAACGCGGAAGGATGATCTTTTATGGAGTCCGATTTGTAAATTTGTTATTCTAAGTTGTAAATATTTTGTTAATATAGTGAGTTTTTCGTTTAGATAGTATTGTGCATTTTCTTTAGTCAATTTCAATAACTCTCTAAGCAATTAAAGATGCAAGTGCCCAAAAAGAATCGGCAAAAGGTAAGATTTTTACCTAAAATTTCAATTTAAGATGCTGATTAGCATCTTAAATTGTTTAAAAACGTTTTGCGTTAACGCAAAACGTTTACGCCATTACGTTCAAGCCAACGCTGACGTAGCAGTTCCAAATGAAATAAAAGTTACTGAAAACTGTGATCAAAAACTAATTACTAATGTCAAAATAATGCATAACAAAAGGAAAATCATTTCAATCTCTGCACCTGGAAAAAAATTATAATGAAAACACATTACGTCTTAAAATACATGTCGAGTGCTAAACTATAGATAATGTTGCCATCTAGCAACCATGCTGCCAAAGTTTTCGCCAAGCCTACCACCAGTCACATGATGTATCCATGAACCAATTTTTTCATCAGCAAGTCTGGGAAAGCTCGGTCTACTCTTATTATTAGTCTATGGTTAAAAAATTTCGCAAATTAATTTCAAGGCAGAACCTAAGCAATGATACAGTTGTGGATTTTGTTCATTTTGAACTTTTCAAAGAAAATCAGGTTTTTGAAAATTCCTTTGATTTAGGACAAGTGTAATCAACATTGCTTAAGTTCAGACATGAAATTAGCTTGTTAACTTTTATCAACAAAATTAACTTTATAATTGCCATTATTTTATCATTGTTTCTGACAACAATTAAAAAGCGAATTTCGAGTATTGTTTTTTTTCCTCGCTGTTTATAATATATTTTCTTCATCAAAATATACAATTTTGTTGTGAATATAACGAAGTCAGGTGCAGAAAGAGCAAGAGCGTGGCATCAAAGAAAACGTGCGGGTGAAGTAATTGTTCGGAATACAAAAAAAAAAAAAAAAAAATGAAGAACAAAAAAAGAAAATATAAAAGTTTTACTTATATCGTGGGTCTTTACAACAAACAATTTTTTAGAAAAACTAAATCCTCCCATAGGTTTAGAAAGGTTCAAGCATTTAGTTTTCCTCGTAGAGACTAATGTTAATTTGTATAACTGCTTAAAACTGAATAAAAATTGTCCAGAAGAAAAAAAAAATGAAGAGCGAAATAAAGTGTGCAGGTGGAAGAAGTTCTATCAGAACAAATGCTGCTTGGCTCTAATTCAGAGAGAAAGAAGTTTAAAAGAATGAGCAAATGAAAAAGACCCGACAGGATGACACGTCGATCAATACACTTCTCTCTTACTTGAAAGGCCTGCATTCAAGGTTTTTGAATTTAACTTCAATTAACTGAATTCTTGTTTTCATTTTTAACATTTTATGATACTTTTATTATTAGTTTAGTTTACTTCACTATTTTTGATTGCTGTTAATTTTATTATTATTATTATTATTATTATTATTATTATTATTATTATTATTATTATTATTATTATTATTATTATTATTATTATTATTATCATCATCATTACTATTATTATTATTATTATTATTGTTGTTGTTGTTGTTGCCCGTAAAATTTTTGTAATTGTTGTTATTGTTATTATCATCACAACTATCATTATTCCTGTTATTACAGTAGGCTCTCGTTTTTCTGGTTCGAAATTCTTCGACCTCCGTACTATCCGGCCTAACATAAATGAGGAATGTTGAAACCTGCTGATTCTTGTACTCGACGTGGGAGGTGGATTAGGAAAATTCTTCATACACGCTAGAAAAAAATAAAAGAGGAAAAAAAAAGAGAAAAACAAGCAAGAAGAAAGAAAGAGTGGGAAAACCATCATTGTGTCATGCCAAAGGACTAAAAGATAAAAGCAGGACTGTTAAGGACTTTCTTTCGAAGTCCTAACTAGACAAAGACTATTTTAAGTCATAACTTAGACCCAGTTGTATAGCTTATCAATAACAATAATTTAATCATTTATTTGTATTAATCATTCATCTTAAAATGTGTTTTTAACTATACTCGTATGAGAGAGGGGAATGTAAGAGGAACTAAGTCCGGCTTTTTTGCTATGAAGTCTACCCTTCTACTACATTCGGCTGAATAATCAAGAGTTGACTATTATTATTGTTGTTGCTGTTAATGCTGTTGTATAATAGTATGTAAAATGATTATAATTTTCATAGTAAAAAGAAGAAGAAGAGGAAGAATAATAGGAAGAAGTACAAAAAGAAGAAGAATATGTGTTGTAATGGTAATGGTAATAACAGCAGTGATAATGGCAATGATGATAATAATAATAATAGTAATATATTACTATTATTACTACCATTATTACAATTATTATTATTGTTGTTATTGTCGTTGTTGCTATTGTTACTATTATTGTAGTTATTGCTATTGTACTCATCGTCATTATTATTGTTGTTGCTGTTAATGCTGTTGTATAATAATATGTAATAATTATAATTTTTATAATAATAAGAAGAAGAAGAAGAGAAAGAAGAATAAGAGGAAGAAGTACAAAAAGAAGAAGAATATGTGTTGTAATGTTAATGGTAATAACAGCAGTGATAATGATAATGATGATGATACTAAAAATAATAGTAATATATTACTATTATTACTATCATTATTACTATTATTATTATTGTTGTTGCTGCTGCATATCATTATTTATTCATTCTACAATTGTTATTACTAGTAATATTATTCATTCTTTTACTATTAATTGAACTACGACTATTCATTAATTTATTGAGAAACATCTTTAGTTTTAGTAATTTTATACACTTTTATTGGCAATGAGAAAAATATAAGTAAAATCCAAGTAAAAGTAACGTATGTGTTGATAGCTACCAACACGCTTTCGTTTGCAAGTCTTAGTAAAACTATTTTGCCGATGTTTGTTCTTAGAATAAATTAGCATTGCAGAGGCTATGTTCACGCTTTTATTCACGATAAGGAATCGGATAATGAAGCGGTCTTAATGATGCACAAAAATGGAATTTTGTTTACTCATTTATATTTTTCTTTATTGATGCGAAAACAGAATTTGCAATAATTAGCAGAGAAACCATACCAAAAATGCATTTACAACTCCAGCTATAGTTTTAACTTTAATTCACTAAACATAAAGCCGCACATATATCCTTTGTACTCACCTTAAAAGACTTCAAAACATAAAACTGCTTTCTAACTTCTGAAATTATACGGCTTCGAGCGCAACTTGTCACCCGAAAATTGTTTATTAAACCGCTGTTCATTTTTCCCTTAACCGTCTTTCAAGTACAATTATCTCTCCATTCTCTCGGAGTTTGCTTTAATTCAATAAACTCGGAAAGCCTCAAAAATGTGCAGCTTAAAATGAGTGGTTCGGGAATTATAAAAATTCCCCTCTCAGAATCTTTTGTTTCGCAACAAGTCTGCGTTTGTTTATCATTTCTAATCAACAGGTAACTGAGAATTTAATCCAACTTCCTTTTTAACTAATCCCATTTCTCACGACACAAATGAAACAGTTTTTTTTCTCGCTGTCCCACTCTTCCCTTGTTAAGAAGACAATGATACATCGTCAGTAGTGCTCTGGGAAAATTCTGCGAATTGTTTGTCGGTTTCTTATGCAGAGACTTTCACTTCGACTGTCTTTCTTTAATTGCTT
Organism: Uloborus diversus; assembly: GCF_026930045.1. NCBI lineage: Eukaryota > Metazoa > Arthropoda > Arachnida > Araneae > Uloboridae > Uloborus > Uloborus diversus. Next base: position 84,331,385 of record NC_072739.1, on the reverse strand, counting down.
TCACTTAGGATGAAAAGTAAATTGCTGCGTTCTGTTCTCTAATTATTAAAATTAACGAAAAAGCGAAAAATTCTTCCCCTTACGCGTGAAGGTAATTAAGTATTATCAAGAGGAAGAGTATCTTTACGCTTTTGAATATTCCCTTTATGCCTACCATTCCAGAACGTTCTTCAGAAGCGAGAAGGAAAAAAAAACACTTCAACTTCCTCGCAGTTGATATCAGACGATAATCGAATTGCTTCTGAATTTTGGAGGATTACTCTGATCAGCGAATAATCATATTAACTGGAGCAGCGAGGGAAACAAAGAAACGGAGGGGGTATTAAAATTATTCGAAGACTCCCCCTTTTAAAATTCGCCCTTTTCTTCCGTTTGTATTTTCTTACAGGTACAGCGAGGTTTTACGCCTAGTAGAAATAAATTAGTTTGTCAACGCGTATGCTGTGTTAATTCATATATGCTTCTGCTAATTGCTCGTAACTTCACTTCACTTTGGCACGAGTTCGCGTAACTCTGTTAGGACTTTTCAAAAAGTTTGAGATCTGGCAACGGAAAAGAAAATTTCTCGTCCTTATCTGTGTGAGGAATTTCTAGAAGAGGAGTGGAAACAATCAAGTTTGCGAAGACTATAAAAATTTTGCCTTTTCACAATCTAACTGAAGATGTTTGTTTGCTTGGTGATCTAATTTTAATCTGCAAGCTTTAATTTCTCTGCTTTGATGTTTCGTTAGTGCGTAAGGAAAAAACAATTGAATTTTGACTTTCGCTCGCCTTTCGAAAACACAACTTTGAAAAGTACTGTGAATGGAAGAATGAATTGTAGACTAGCGCAAAATTGCTAAACAGAAGCTAATCAACAGTGAGGAAATATATCTAAAAATTTAATTCCATTGAATAGTTTTTGATGAAGAATAAGCATTAACATGAAACTCAGAATAGTTAGTTTTAATGGTAAAGTGAGTTAAACAACGATTATAATAATAAAGTCTTAGATTAATCTAAAGTTTAGTTGATAATAAAGTTGTATGCACCAGTACTAAAGTACCAAACCCTAATAACACTAATATATACACAAATATGTAACACAATAATAATAAAAGCACCTTTTAAGTTGCCGACAGTAGTTTGACAAAACCAGTAAAATAATGGCCATACACATTTTTAAGAATGAATATTTAATATTCATTGTTGATTTAGGTAATCAACAGAAGCATTAATAACTGGTTTATACAGGTCAATCAGCGTGTTACGATAAAAATTTCAATTATAAAGTGAAAAGTAAAAATACCAAGAGCAAATACACAAAATGTAGTTTCAAGTATTATGTTTTTACAAAATGTTCATAGAAAAGTCAACATTTAAAACTTATGATTTTAATGATGCTCAATCTCCTGAATGTTTAGATAGCAGGACACATTAGAAAACTGTGGCTTGATATCACTCTTTTCTGTTTTGTGTAAATTTTTTAATTAGTAAATGAATTCTGCGATTGTAAGCTGCATGGAACATCAAGGATCAGAAGACAGTTTTATCTCCATTTTTTCTTATTGAGCAATCACGATTGCTTATTGCTTTCATTTGACTGTTTTGATGTTCTTTGATTTTATTTTCCCACCGCCACCCTCCGCACCATCACCGTCAACCGGCTCCTCACGATGCTGCTCCTATAGCGAAAGCCGTCTTTAGGTTGCATCCATGTCCTACACACACGCGCATACATACACAACTACACACACACACACGCACTAATACACACACACATACACACACATTCACACACATTCACACACATACACAAACACATACACACACATACACACAACTATCCACACATTCATGCCTGCACACAGACACAAATACATATGCCTACACACACATACACATACTCCCCCCCACACACATTCATACACACAACTACCCACACACTTATGCCAGCACACAGACACAAACACACATGCCTACACATAAATACACATATCCCCTACACACAAAAACACATACCCTCCACACACAAACACACACGCCTACATACACACACTCGTGATTGCGAAAAACATAATTTGAATTCAAGATGTCAAAATTCAAATTTCTTTTTTCTCTTCTCTCATTATGTAGGGTAATGGCACCAGTAACACACAAGGGTCCAGTAACAGCTAGTCGTAAGTTTGGATTTAAATAATAAGAATTTTAGACGGGTAAAACAGATATTGCTGCTACCCATGAATACGGTGCAACCATCTAGTGTTATCAGAGTTAATGTTATGAGCCTGTTGGTGTTTACAAGGCAGCGGTGGAAGGCTATGAACAGACACCACGAGGTCTGCTGGTGTTCATTTGAATTTAATAATATTTTAGATCTAAAAATAAAGAACTTTTGCCCATTTTGAGGATAGAAAATGGGTATTCTGTCCATTACTCCTCCTTTCCTCATCCTATCTGTTACTGGATATCATCAGAATTGTCGGTGTCTGTTACTGGGGGTCGGACCTTTTATCGAAATTGAGCAGATAAAAATAGAATGAACTAATTCAGAGGATACAGAAGCAGCCACAGTTAGATCAGATGTCGTTGCATGAGAGAAAAATAGTTGAAAAAGTCTAAATATATTAACAGGCTCAGAAAATTGAGTTAACCTGAGAGTGATGTATTGTCTGTTACTGGTGCCGTTACCCTACGTGTGCATCCATTTGTCTCATGAATTTTAAAAGCAAAAGAAAAAAGTACTAAGGAGAGAAAAGTAAATCTATCACATATAGGGTAGGTAAAGTATCTACAAAACATTCACCCCCTTCAGAGATTTTCGTAAATCTTTCCTTTAGACTGTAACTCGTGCATGATTATAATAAATAAAAAAAACATTAAAAAAAAGTTGAAATGAGTTCAAAGTTGATCGAAAACGCACTGCAAATTCTGTGAAGGTGGAATTGTTAATTGTACATCAAAAAATAAATAAATCTCATTTCTTTCAGGATTTTATTATTTTTACTAAGCAATTTTGATTGCTTTTTGTTTTAACTTGACCGTCCTTGATTTTATTTTCTGTGCTTATTACACAAATTCCTCTGGTCCACCGGCGTACACACACGCGTAGACACACACACCATTTGGCATCTAGGCCTAAGCATCCACCCCCTGGAATTAATTTTAATTTTGACCTTTTGAATTATGTTTTTCGCAATCATTATTGTAGTAGGAGTCATTTGCAGAAACAAGAAACCCAACGAGTAAGGTCTTATAACAATTCGTGATTGTGGAAAACGTAAATTGAATTCAAGGCGTAAAAATTCAAAAAAAAAAAAAATTATTTATTTATTTAATTTTATTTATTTATTTTTTTACATTTTGATGTAACTTGTGTCAAAAAGAAAATTAATGTAGCGAAAACAATATAAACCAAACATATTAATGCTTAGAAGCAAAGGGTTATATTTTAATTCTATGATAAGAAACATTGCCGAATATACGTTAAAATAACTATTTTTTACAACGTAGCAAAGTTAACTACTGAATTAAAGCTCGTAAGTTTAATGAGCACACTTAATGTTCTGTTTAAGATAATACTTGTATATAACTATTCTAACTATACCACAAAAGATAACTTCATTAATTGTGCCTGTTACGCCTGTTTACGTTAAAAGTGGCTTGTTCTGATGTTATTTAATTTTCTGAAAGGTATAATGATATAGTGTAGCCCATTTTCCTAGTTATTACATTTCAGTGTTAACTTTTACGCCAAACCAGAGATTACATCAGATTTGTAGAAAGGAAAATAACGCTAATTACTTGCGAATAGAAAATGTGAACTAATTAAGAATCGTGTTTAGTTTTACGCAGTATATCTTTATATTTAAGGGTACTTGCACGCAAGAAAGACTTTTTGCTACACAATAAATAATAAATTAATGTTTTCAATCAAAAGTAGATTACCTATTTACTTAATCTGCTTAAAGTAGAGTAATGTGGGATGCGAAATATTTAATATAACTGTTGATATTGAAAATAATCAAAATCAACACAATTTAGAAATTTGTGGTGAAAATTACAGTATGTGTAAAGAAAGAACAACATATTTTGCAATAAAACTTGCTTTGAAATTAAATTTTTATTTTTGGCCGTAAATTTGTATTTTCAAATTTAAAAAAAAAGTGGAAAATTTTCACATCTAAAACACATGCTTCAAAGAGAAAAATAAAATGTTTTTCTAATGAAAAAGTTTCTATTTGATTTATAAAATATTTTTCTCCAAATGAAGGTATAAATAAACGACTATATGAATAAATAAATAATTAAATTAATTTATGAGAAATAATAACTGAGGGAACAAAAAAGTGAATAAATAAAGAAATATGGGAATTAATGAACAATAAGGAAATTTATTAGTGAATAAATTTAAACGAATTAATTAATGAATGAATACGTAAGAGATTTAACAAATAAAGGAAAAAGTAAACGAAATGAGCTATTTCACTTTGCCCCCATCCACTTTGCTCCGTGTGCGCATAAAGTATATTATTAGGGAAAATAGTACGAACCCTGTGTACTTAATTCAAAGAGCTGTTATGCCTTAAATATAACCATGACGTGCGTGGGATTTTTAAACACGTGAGACAGTAGGTATTAAAACTTGCTTCACATAGCACCAGAGCAGTTTCGTTCTTTAATACACTGCTAAAACGATTCAGAAAGGTTCCTGGAAAATAAATAGGTGATGTGCCTAATTTCTGCCAGTAATATATTTCGGAAAAACCAGGAACGTTTTCCGCTTAAATTCAATGTCCTTCCCGAAAAATCCAGAAATCTTCCCATTTAAAGCCAGTTCTGTCTCTGAAACTTTAGAGTAATCTTAAATAGAGATAAAATAACAGATCGGCAACTTCATGATTATCAGGACAGTTCCGAAAGCATAATTGCAAACATGGCCAACGCTAAGCTCGGATTGCAAGTAGGTATCAAGCATCTCACTTGATTGCAATTCTTGCAAAGTCCATACTTATTCGCTCTCTTTGGGAGTTTAATCAGCATGGACGAGCCATAATCGAGCTATAGCCTATACACTTTATGGATACTCTCAGTTAATCTTAAAACTTTGAGCTAAAAACATTTCTTACAACGGAGAGAAGTCTGAATTCGGATAGCTTGTAGCAATTCAGGAAACTTTTTGATAATGATACTTGATATTTCCAGGAAGTGGATAAAAACGATTGAAATCCCTAAACATTACACGAAAATACTCAGTAACGTTTTGGAATTTTTTTACAGTGTATAAATTTAGGACGTAAAAACTGAAAATTTGCTTTGTGCAGAGTTACACTATGCAATCGGGAAATGAATTCTGCGCAACTCACTTGCCTATAAAGAAAAGATGCAAAACCTAAATGAAATTTCAATTATCGACTTAAAAAATGCCCTTGACTCTTTTTCATACAGATAAAATACGTTTCAGCATATTACAGTATTAAGCTGGTGAATGATTCTATTTGCTTCATTTGAAGCAGCGAACTTGTTTTGAGATAAAGATAGAATTCCTTCTTATGGAAATCAGTCGTCAGCGGACCAAAGCAGTTCATATCTAGTATTTTAAGTTCATGGCTTGAATGAAGTGGTAGAGATTCACTTAATTGGCTATTCACTTAATAAGTATTCGCAGGTTTTCATGCAAATTTTGTTGGAGTAATTGTCGAGATTAATAAAATAGGATATGCTTCATTTGTCTTAGAATGTGGCCGATCAAAAAATAAGCCTCGTCTATCCATCCAATGAGGTTATTTCCTTCAGTCAAAAGTAGTACTTTTAGTCACTGAAATTGGTAGAATAAGCAAAAAAAATACATGAATCCAAAAAATACTTTTATTTTCCCGACAATTATTTTTTAATTAATTTTTTTTAATGTCCGATTTTTCAAACAAGGCGTGGTCTTGATGACGTCACAAATGATGCTCTTTGGCGCATCTTTCTACCGTGTTTCCACGTTATGATAATCAAGAAACGAATTAAAATTGCGCTCTACGCTTGCTATCAACCATATCGTTGCCAATACACGTGAGTAAAGATGCGAATGAAATATTTTGCTCCGTGAATGTCGACGATGAATGGCATTTCATCATTTGTGATGTCATCGGCGGAAGCATAAACAATGAAAGCACACCGATTTAAGTATTTTTTTTAATCCTAAACTGAAACAAATTATTTAAAAAATGGTCAGATCCTTTTTAAGCATGCTCTTTCAGAAAAAAATTACTTTTAAAATTTTGGAAACGACCCCATTCTAGAGCAGCAGTAGACTGCTCCTTTTGAACTTCCAAACTGAAGAAGTTGTCACGCTCGGAAATATAAAGTTGGGAGAAAGAGACTAATATAGAACCAAGTTGTGGTTTAAATTCATATCATTAACGATTTTTGAAAATTTTGTAGATTATTTAATAATTCAGTAATAAATACTTGAAATCAAACATTGAAGCACTAGTGCTAGTAACATTTAAATGTTTACGGTTTGTTTTCATAAAAATTCAATTATTTTTTAAGTACTCAGTTACGTAATTTTTATGTTTCGTTTTTTTTAATACCAAATTTTTGAAATAAAAAATGCGTATTGTATTTAAATGCTTGCAATAAAATATCTTCTTTTCCAACACAAATTTCAAATGCATAAAACTGCCCCCCCCCCCCTCCCCCCGTGTTTTCAACTTTTTTTTCAAATCATGATTCTATATATAGTGATACTGAACAGCAACTAAGTATTAAATAAGACACCAGTTTTCGTAACTGTCAAACTGATAAAACTGATCCCTTCATGTTTCCAACATAATTCCATAAGAGGTGATATCAATTGGCAAGTAAATATTAAAGTAAAAAGAAGCTTTTGTGTGTGCCAAATGAACAAAATTGTTCTCCTCTTCTTCAAACATATTCTTTCATCCTTTATTCGCAACTCCAATTAACTATAGGGGCGCTACACCCACTGTCTAATGGCGGATGAAAAAGGTAAAACAAACAAATGCCGTAACTTATAACTTGCTTTGAAGCTTGGTGACTGACAGTAATTTTTCATCGTGTTTGTGAGAAGCTTCCTTTTCTATTCCCTCTGAAATTGCATTACATCACAAACTGTCTGAAGCCTTTAATTTGCCCCAAAGAAAACACGTGGAACGGAATGTTTTACCTTTTTCAGTAGTATTGTTAATCACAGCAAGGTAGCGTATTCGAGCTCTGGAGTTGCGAATACCATAATCCTAAAAACAGCAATTTTAAATAATAGTCACTAAGTATTAAAATATGTCTCATCTTTCTCCTCGAGTGACAATTTTTTTCCATTCATGTCATGATTCTATAAGAGACTCTTTATAAATGATGTCACACTTTCGTTTCAACATTGTTGACCCTCCTCCTTACCTAGTCACAAAGTGTTTCACTTCACCTTACTCTCTCTGCCTCCTTTTGTCACATGTGTCACGTTATTTTGCATAAATATATCCTTATAAAAAATGATTGATGTCACACTTCTTCCTACCCTTGTCAATAACTGTCACAATTCCTTGACTCACCCCTCAATGAGTGACATCATTTGTGGGTAGCCCCTAAGTAGTAACATTGAACAGCTGATAGGTATAAAATAAAGATTCTTTTTTTTTTTTGTATATGTAAAATGAACAAAACGGTTTCTCTCATATCTAAAATATATTTCTTTCTATCATAACTCTATCAACAGTGATGTTCAACTACTAATAAATATCCAAAAGCGTGTTTGCTTCTTTAATTCGCTTAAATCCTTTTTTTAACGAGAAAATATAGTTTCATTGCTAAAAAATTGGAAACAATCCCTTCAAATACCCCAAACTTCTTCTCTTTCGAAAAACTTAAGTGTCGCTTTTTTATTCAAAAGAAAAAAAATGTTCTTAAATCCAGTGTATATACTGCTTATCTGAATTTTCTCATATCGGCGCTGTGCAAAAATCTCTGGGATCAAATTTCACTGCATAACTGAAACCACCCCAATGTAGTCAAGCTGTTCCTTTCTAACGGCCCATTAGTTTACACTCCCATTCATCCACTCATCCCTGTTTTATTGTATCGAGGCTCCTCCGCGTGGAAATGCTTTCTCCTCGGAAATATGGATCCTATCATGCTAATATAACACTATACCGGGAACCGAGAATTTATGCTTCCACGTTGGCAATACTCGTTGTCAGAGAAGCGCCATCTGCTGTGAGGTGCGTAATTCATTGGACGAGGCGAATCGACGTGGAAGGTATTGGTCAGTTTTGCTCGGAAGTGTTAAAGTAAAAGGAAACGCACAGGTTTAGTAGGTCGTTTGATGGTATTATCTACTATTGTAGAAAATTTCCAACTGTGTTGGCCATTTTTATTATTGGCTTGTTTTATTCAACCTGTAGAAATAGAAAAAAATTAGGTGAAAACGGAATCGTTAATAATTTCTTTAGAAAGAATAGTTACTAATTATGTCCAGTGGTGTCAAACTTACGGTCAGAGGGGCATTTGTGGCCCATGAAGCTGATCCATGCGGCCTGTTGTTATGTTTAGTTTTGCAAATCGAAAATATGTTTTAGAACCTTCTAAAACTATTTATCATCTTCATTTGGTATCACGAATGATTATGGAAAATTCGAAGCGAAATAGTCAGATTTTGTTTTGTTAAATTAGGTGGGAACTTCGACTTACAACAAACATTAATGATAACAAAAATTTTTGGTTTTTAATTTTCTTTGCATTTCTGCTTTTTACCATGTCCTCTAAAAATATTTAAATAGATATAAATTTACTAAATGTGCTTTTGCTCGCAAAATGAATCATAGGATAAAGTGTAACCTCTTTAAAAAAGGGGTGGAAGAGAGGGGGAAACTTTATACTTACTATATTAAAAAGGTTGTAGGTAAAAAAAGTGTGGAAACCACTGATTTATATCAAATACTTAAAACTATATCAGTAATATGAAGAGTGGACAATACTGCTAAGAGCAGAAATGCTAAATTATACCAAATCTCGGACGTTTATAAACATGCTTCTCGTAATTTTACAACAGTTTGGGTTGAAAATACAGAAAACCTGCAGCGTTTGACGAGAACAAGCGTTGTCACCGATCAGTCAAATAGATTTGATAAAATCGTTACGACTTTGTAAAATAACTTACACTTTGTTCGTGGTGCATGTGTAAGAAAACAAACGCACAGTAAACATTTTGAAGTAATTGCCCATTGAAAGTTAGCAGTTTAGAAAATATTTATAATTTTGATTTACGGCCTTATTTATGGCACCTTTAAATGTACTACATTATTTTTATTTAGGTATGAAGCATGTATTTTAAACTAAAAGAACTGCTTAATTCAATAAGAGCAAAACAAAACAATAATTTCAAATTATTCCTGAATAAATTACATAAAATTTATTATTGAATAAATGAATGATGATATATCAGAAGAAAATACATTAGTTTTATTTTTGAAAAACAATTTTGCAATTTATTATTGAATAAATTATGTAAACAATTTAGTATTGAGTAAAATTATGTGAAATTTATTATTGAATAATTTTTATAATTTATTAGATCTGTAAGGTTAGGAAAGGTTTAAGAAAAAAATTATTAATACATATACAGGGTGTTCCATTTTAATCTGCAAGACCTTTATATTCACAACCTTTAGTCCTAGATGTATACTTCCAATTGCAAAAATGTTCAAAATCAGATGCAGAGTTAAGATATTGAAAGTTTGGAGCAAAAATAAAAATGGGTCAAAAAATAAAATAATAATTGTTAAATTGTAATGAACCTCGGTTCTTTCTAAAAATGTTTTCTGTAATTTCATACAGTTTATGTAGAAAATACAGCAAACCTGCAGCAATTAACGAGAACAAGTGTAGTTGCAGATCAGTCACATTATTTTCTAGGATCTTTACAAGGTTCTGTAAAACAGTTTTCACGTTCTTAGTTGTATATGTGTAAGAAAACAAACTAACAGGCAACATGCTGAAGTAATTGTCAATTGAAAGCTCTTGCAAAAAGGAATTATAATTTAGATTTGGAGCCTTATTTATGATAACTTCAAGTGCAGTACATTACTTTTATTTCGTATGCAGCATTTATTTTAAGCTAAAGAAACAAAATAAACAATTATTACAATTCAATACTGAATAAATTATAAAGAATTTATCAGTAAATAAATTATATACAATTTATTACTGGAAAAAAAACATACACAATTTATGATTGAATAAATTAATGGCACAATTTATAAAACTAACAATAAATAAACAAATTTAAAAAAAATTAATTTGAATTCTGAAATTTTGAATTCAAAATACGTTTTTCGCAATCACGAACTGAGACAGGACCCTACTCATTGGAATTATTGTTTCTAGAAACGGCTCCTGTCCCCCCCAAGCCTGCCTCTCTTCCTGGGCGGTTGCGTGGGCATAATCGTGTGTGTGAGTGTGTAGGCTTCTGTGTGTGCGTAGACCTGTGTGTATGCACGTAGGCGTGTGTGAGTGTATGTGTGTGAAGCCGTGTGTGTGTATGTGTGTGAACGTGCGTGTGTGTAGGACATGGACGCCTCCGACCAGGAGAAGTGGATAGCTCAAAACCGGAGCAGCCGCGCCGCGCCGCCAGCAGATGGTGGTCGGTGGTGCTGCAGAGGCTTCTGATCCAAGTTGAAAAAGGCACGGACACCAAAAACGGTCAAATGAGAACAATAAGCAATCGCGATTGCTCAATAAATAAAACTCAAACTCCAAATGTTTAATGTCCGAGATAAACACGGAAACTACCAGACCTTTTTCGTTCAAATTTTTACAGTTTGTGTTAGTTAGTACTGGAAAGGTTTATAGACCGTTTCGGAAAAAATAGAGTGAACAGTTCTTTTTTAATCAAAATTTAAGTTTTAGACCCAAAAAAATGACTGTTCCTACAGGAAATAATTATTGTATTGTTTTAATTTAAGTGTTTTATTGGAAGCGGAAAAAGCACATTTTTAGAATAATTTCTACCTACGGCAAAAAAAGAACAGAGGCGATTAATCCAAAAGAAGTTATAAGTATTTTAAATAAGGGGAAATCAATTTTTAATCTAACATTTTGAATTGTTGCTATTTTTGTTAAAATGTGGATATTTGCATTTAGAAAACTTGAATCGGAGACTAACGATTTATAAGCAAGCTAAATGATTCTAAATGAATAAGCTGGAGAGTAAAATGAAAAATTCGATGTGAATGGAATTAATTTTCGCAACGGAAATTAACTTTATGTTTTGTTACCATGGTTACGTATTTTAGTTCTTTTGTGTTATTTCGTTTCCTTTTTCCTTAATATTTTAAATGTGTACTTTACTTTGCTGCAATCCAGGCCTTTTTGGTTTATTAAAATTTAGGAATTGAAATATTTTAACTGTTAAATAAATGTCATGTGCCTTTACTTTCTCAGTTTTTGTGGAATTATGTTCACTGAACTAATAAATTATCGTATTAAACGGCATTATTTCTTTCTAAACCCATACAGAGACACAATTAACTGATCTTGAGGAGTTCTAATACTGTAATTAAAATAAGTATACGAGATAATATAACTTCTAACAATCTTAAACGCTGAACTTCAAGAAAAAAAGTATTAGTTTGCTTCTTAAGGAAAGAAACTGCTTCTTTTATAAACTTTGTAAGCTTATGTAGGTTTCTGTAATGTTTTTTCTTTTGCTCACTTTTATAATTTGAATGAACGATAGCTGAAAATTGAAAATTCTTAAACTGTGTGATATTGAAAAATATGAGCACAAAACTTAAAAATATTTTTAAATTTATTCTGAAATAATAAAGTGTATTTTACCACCAAACACTTTTATCAATGCTACAAAAAATTATCTCCTACCTTAGTTATTGAGCTTAACACTTAGTATCGTAACTTTTCCTCCTACAAAATTACTCTCTTTCTGATTAAAAGGCGGGAAATTTCTCTTAGTAATTTTTTACTTAAGTATTAATCTCTTTGCTAATGTCTGGAATTCGTTTATAAGAGGGAATTTATTAATTACTTTATCTGGTACTTAAAAAAGGGGATTCTTTTAATGCTTGGAAATCTATTAGATTCCTTACGAGTCTACAATAATATCGGAATTAATACCCTATCTTGTTAGAAGTTATATTACTCGTATACTTATTTTAATTACAATATTAGAACTCCTCAAGATCAGTTAATTGTTTCTCTGTATGGGTTTAGAAAGAAATAATGCCGTTTAATATAGCAAACGCCTTTTGTTTTATGCACTTCGAATGGGAAGGCTTTATTAGATATGCTGAAAAATGCTCGTATTCCGTTTACGAACGATATTATTTTCTCTCCATAAACACATATCTGTGTATCAGCACATTTTTAGGAAATAAAAAGATTCCAAGCTTATTTATGAAGAATGGAGTTTTTAAATATGAAGCTAGAAACCACTTTATACGATTATTTGCAGTATTGTATATCTATCTTAATTAATGAAATAAACAAATAGCCCAGATTTCAACTTCGTGAAACTCTTACTATATTTTTAATCTTTTACTAACAATGAAGCTGAAAGTCTCTCTCTCTGGATATCTCTATATCCGGATCTCCCTACGTCCTGATCTCTGTCTGTTGCGCGCATAGCCGTTCACCCGATTTTCATGAAATTTGGCACAGAATTAGTTTGTAGCATGGGAGTGTGCACCTCGAAACGAATTTTCGAAAATTCGATTTTGTTCTTTTTCTATTCCAATTTTAAGAGCATTTTCCCGAGCAAATTATTATAAGATGGACGAGTAAATTACGAAATTATCATAACGTGGAGCCGTAACATGGACAAGCCAATTGGCGAGAAATTCATCATACGTTATTTGTAAATATACAGGCGAACCAAAATACCTTTTTATTTTCTACTACGGGCAAAGAACAACTACTACAAAAAATTCCCCCGACTTCAAAAATAGTTATTTTCGAAATGGTTTGTCCTCGCTTAACACGAAAATCATTATAAAAAGTTAAGATTAGTTGTTTTTTTTTTTTTTTTTTCAAGATACAGAGCCAACTGGGGTAGTGAAATCTCACTAATGTTCTTTTTCTTCAAGGTGGCTAGTAGTTTGATCTGGCTAAAATGTGGGTGCCATAAAGGACCCCTTTGTCTATCACTCTTAAATAAATAGAGTTTTAGAAACAGGTCCTTTTTGGATCGTTGCCAATTCGGATTGGCCTTTGGAATTTTTTTCTTCCGGTGTTTAATTTTTGGCGGTGAGTACATAATTAGTTCTTTGTTTATAAATTCTTTAAGTATTTTTCAATTACAGATGCTATGATTAAAAATAACAAGAATCACGAGTTACACTCAAAACTCTACCTCACCTTTAAGCTTAATTATGAAAGGAATGTTCAAAGCCTAATGCATCAAGTAGAACTCTTATTGGGTTTCCTGTTTCTACGAATGGAATGGAATGGACATGGACGAGAAATATGAACCCGTCATATTATGACTGGTGATTTTCTAGAATAAGTAATACGAGGCATATCCATTTTTAAAAAATGGTGATGAGAATGTAGTAATAAAGATAAAGATTTTATGGCCGGTATCCACCAGTTCACCTATCATAAAGATTATTTACAGCGCATAGCGTTATGTATTTTTAATTTCTTATTAGTCTTAAATGATGGGAATTATTTTACTGGAAATTTTGTAAAAAGATGAAATTTCACTGTTGAAGGTCATCTTAAGTTTTTTCCTGAAAAAAAAAAGTAATTTTGCACAAAAAAAACCTTTTCTTAAACTAAAGTCTGTTTGAGTCAAGGCCTGAAAAAATATGAATAAAGTCAAACCGCAGACGATTTGTTACTATGGTGACGAAACTTTCGCTCTCTGAATAAGTATTAAAAAACCGTCGTCATTGTAATCTGAAAAATCAGAGTTTTGGTCACGTGAACTTATAATAATCTTTCCATATTCGCTAAATAATTAAATGTATGTTTAGCTCCAACAGAACGCATCAAAGAAAAACAGCCTGTTTCCCTAAGTTATATATGTAGGGTAGACCGAGGCACGTTTACGCATTGGCTACGTTTACGCTGAGGCCTTTTTCAAAAACGAGTACTCACTGGAGAGCCGACAGTCATAGCAGATTGATGCTGCTTCCTAGCAAATATTCTCACAAGTGTTTGAGCATCAGTCGAGCTTCGGTTTAGCATGCGGATAGGAAAGTCTGTTTTCTACCAAGCCGAGTAAATTTTGTGTTGAACGTTTCGAAACTTATTGTGAATGAATAATACTTTGCGAAAAACAAATAAACGCATAAAAAAAAGCTGAGTTTTACCCTTTTTTTTGTGTGAATTGCATTTGTATGGACAGAAAAGTTATTAAATTTTTTTTGCACGGTAAAAGTAAATCCAAACTTGCCGACGGGGTACGTTTACGCATTTTCATCGGGGCACATTTACGCACGTTCTTACTGTGTCTCACTACTCTGTCTTACATCTAAACGGGCCTCGGACTCTTTTTTCGCTCTGTTCTGTTTCAAACCTTTAGTACTTTCAGGTTATTTAATTTTTTAAAATAACCATTAATTTTAAATTAAGTAAAAGATTCGTATTTTATAGCTTACAATCGTAGAGTGATGTCTTCATGCTTGTTTAGCTTTAACTTTATACACTATTCAGCCTCTGATACATTTTCTTTATTTTAAAGATGGTAAGACTTACGTTCAAACAGAACCACGTTAGATGTCAAAATAATGAAAAGGCTTATCCATCAACCAAGTATTTTCCCAGTAAGCCTTCCACATCATCATCTATGAACTACCCCAACTGAGACCATTTGAAAAAGTAGGACCAAAGCTTAGGAAGAAGAAAAGGGGGAAAAAAGAGGATGCTCACAATCCTAACTGATACTCCGATTAAAGAAGCCCTCAGACAAGAGCAGTAAGAAGCTACAAAGAAAAAAACAAAATGGGCAGAAGAAAGAAGGAGAAATTTCTTTAAAAATTTGCAAGTTTCTATTGAAGCAGAAATAGAAGACATCAAAGAAAAAAGTATGAAACCAAAACCTGCGACAGGGGAAAAGTTAGTACAGTCTGAAAAAAGGAACTTAATGAACGATTCTGTTTACGAAGTAGAGAATTGCGCTTGCATCTATTGTTTGAAAGCCACACAACCAATCGAAAAAAAGAACAAGACAGGGTTCAACGTCTTAGATGTCAAAACGCAGTCTTCTGACAAGTATGCGAAAAGAAATACTTTATTTTTGCTAGTAAAATCTAACAGTGATGAAGAAGATGACTAAATAGCTTCTGTTTTTAGTTAGCAGTAAGTCCTATGATTTTAGTTTAGCCTATAAAATGATCTTTAATTAATTATTTGTGATTTTCTTATTTTTAAAGTATTTTAAAATAAATAAAATATTTAAATTTGGTTAAATATCTATTTCACTTACTATTTGATATCATTTTTAATATGCGTGAACATGCCCCACTCGATGCGTAAACTTTCCCCATGTTCAGTGCAAGTTTACGCAACTTACTTGGACTCAAAAAAAAAAAAAAAAACGGTCAAAAACACAAGCTATGCAACAATTAAATACACAAATTTCGACTTCATTAACTGCTTCATAAAACCACAATGTAATAAATTTTTCCAGGTTTAAACATAAAAATGAGAAAATTCATTGAAAAAAAAATCCCCGTAAATGTGCCTCGATCTACTCTATGCAAAACTAATGTGCAAGAAAAATGTTAATTAATCTTGATAATTTAATTTCGAAAATTTCATCCACACTAGCTGCTTCTCGCAGTACCTTTTTTTTTTCCTGATTTACATATAAGATGAAAACATCTGTTTAGTATCGTTGACGCAATTTGAATTACTAGCTATCACAAACCCTTTTCCTTTTCTGTATTTTTCAACAGCAAATAGACATCAGTGTATTCCCGATATTCTCATAAACATCACCCGGACACCCCATATCCGGCAAAACCCATTAAAACCGTCCGGATAATTACCGGATTTTAAGACTTCCAAAGGTACGTAAAGACAAGGCGCGCGACGAAGCCCATTAATTAATGTTATTGCGAGGGTCGCCATATTGGCTGACGTCACAGTCTACTCTCGAAGCAGGCAATTATTTAAGCTAAACCATTTAACCAAACTCTCAGGGGCGACATTTTTGACCACATTTTTGTACAAACGCTATTGAGAAACCTCAATTTTTAGTAAAATGAAGAAAATAGTACATTGTCTCAAAGGGCACATATAAACGCTATCTTGTCATTTTATTGCTCTTCGCTTTCAGAGCTGACAAACGTAAATAATAGAAACATCAAAGTTTGCAAATCACTTTTTTTTTTGGTTCGATTGTTACAAAGTAAATGTTCAGTAAAAGTCGCGTTAGATGAAACAATGTAAACGAAGAATAAAATGTGCTGAAACAGCTTTAAATACTTCTACGCACTGTTATGACATTGCCGGCTATCCTGCCTTTCTAAGTGTAAAAGTTGTGCCTCGATACGGTAGTTTTCGCTGCAAACATCATTCTTACTACAGTGAAAAACTTTTGCCCACGATAGTTTTTCGAGAAAAGTTTGTGATATGGAATAAACAAAAATTAATAAAAATTCAAACAAAAAAAAAGTTTAACAAAACTTTTCTTACCCTCTTTTTCAGAAAGATGAGACTCTTTAATCTGGGGCAACATTTCAAAAACTCAAAAGTGTAACAAGAATTCAAAGTAACTAATCGAACAGTAGATGTCTCCCCCTCCTCCATGCACATACAAATTTTTAATTGAGATGAAAAATACTCAAGAAGCAAAAAAAAAAAAAAAAAAAACAAATTGTTAGAATATTTGTTTCAACTAAGTAATAATAATATTAAGAAGTCGTTTATATTCAATAATATTCGGCTCTCAGGAGTAATCATCAATTTTTGCACTATTACTTAAGTTGTATCGAAGGAACCGAGCCACTAAGGAGTGCCGTACAAGCTATTTTAATTCAATTGTAAATCAATATTATGAAATTTAAGTTACTGTTTGACCATGGATTGTATGGAATTAGCAAACGTCCAGTTACGACGAGTCTATTTGAATGAGGGGGAAAAGTAAAAATTTGATGCGCGTGTTCCGCTCATTTCAATACGACTCTGCTTACTGTAGAGGCTTACATACATCTGCAAAAGCTGACATCCCTGAAAACAAGATGCTTCCATTTTCGCCTGTAAACCGGATGTTTGCCTTTCCATACAATCCTTGGTCAGACAATAAAGGTTTTTACTTTGATTTTTCCTTTTTTCTTTTTTTAAGTGAAACTTTTTATGCGAGGGCTTTGAAGTTCTGATTAGCCAACTTTTTGTGTGACGGAAGTGACGTAGTTGCTTTTAATTGTTGCAAAAAACAATGAAAAATAATAGTAATTATAAAGTTAGTTTTGTTAATAAACTTAGTAAATTAATATCAAGTCTGAACATAAGAAGTCATATATTTGTGGATTTAAACTTTTCAAATAATGTAAACTTCCTTGGTTCAAGGAAAGTTTTGTTAATAAACTTAATAAATTAATATCAAGTCTGAACATAAGAAGTCATACATTTGTGGATTTAAACTTTTCAAATAATAGTCCAGTTGCTTACTTAAGGTAAAAGACACTCCGTGGGAAATTTCGTGAGGAAATTATGAGACCAATTCTAATACCTTCCTTATGGCCTATATAACTATGCCTCACCGGGTGTTTTGTTTGAATTCGTGTCAGACGGTCTGTGTGACGTCATTAATCCAAGATGGCGGCTGCACTATATATTGATGAAAATTCTCGGTTTTAA
Source organism: Uloborus diversus (assembly GCF_026930045.1). NCBI lineage: Eukaryota > Metazoa > Arthropoda > Arachnida > Araneae > Uloboridae > Uloborus > Uloborus diversus. Next base: position 84,313,577 of record NC_072739.1, on the reverse strand, counting down.
CACATTTTTGAGGCCTATTATGATTTTTTTTCAACTTGTATTACATATATAATATTTTAATGCAATTACTTTTCAAATTTAAAAACAAATTGCCCATATAGAATAATTTTTTTTTTCTTTCGTTATTTGTGATTTTTGATTCAGATTTTGTGAATTTTTTTAGTTACCAATAGCAGTTAAAAAATATTTTGGAAAGCTTTCCTCTTGAACCTGCCAAATCATGCTGTTTACTCTTTAACATTTCATTTAATCCAATCATTGCTTTAGTTTTATCAGAAAGCCTTGCCAGCTCTGGAGAGGTCAAAAAAAAAAAAAAAAAAAAAAAAAAAAGATCGCGCTAAAGTATTTTTCTTTTGAGTTATATTTACTATTCCACCAATTACGTTCAGTCTCCTATTCTCTTGCTCTAAAGCTTCATATGACCCTAAAGCACAAAATGGTACAGAAGACTTTTTAACAACCCAATTTCCTTCCATAAATTCATTCCAAAGATTTGGATGCTTAACTTTAAGACGCTTCATATCAGTCAGGTACTACGATATCATACTTGCATAATTTGTTAAATCCAAAGCGAAGAAATAGGGGACGAAAGCTTCCAATGAAGAAATGTGTAATTCCCAATTTCCTGACCTAACAGACCGTACAAAAAGTAGCGTAGTATCAGTCATATGCACATATAACAAAGCAAGTTTAAATATCCACTTGATTCTGTATCCTCAAAATCTTTCATTTTTTCATGTATTTTAAAATCTATTAATATCTGCATTACATTTGAGTGAAGTACTTTTGCTTCACCATACTTTTTTACTTGAAAGCAATTGATTAGTTTTTGCACTTTATAATCGTTTTGAAATTTAATTTCTTCATTGTGTGTATAAAAGGCATCGAGATAACATTTGAATAGTGCAACTCTTAACGTAGAATGTGCTTCTATAGCCCGTCTAACACACTTTCCTGCAAGAATTTTTTACACTACAGTTTCACTGTATAACTCAGTCAAAGTGGCGTCGAGACATGTACCATCTAAATATAACCCAATTGCTCGCAGCATAGACATAATCGTATGTAATTCACCAGGCCTAATAATCCAATTATGGGACAAGTTTTTGTTTGCCATAGCAAGTTTTAAAACTGGTTTGTATAACCCAATATCCATGGTGACTATTGTCGGTGAATTTTCTCCTAAAATATATTTAGTTACGTCTTCCAGTTTCTGCATGAAAGTAAGCTGTGTTGATGGAAAACTTGAGCTGCTATCGATGAGATGTAATACACAAACACGCGTTTCAGTGATCTGCTGTTTTTTAACTATAGAGTTGTACGCGGACAAGTTTGGAATTTGAATAACAGGTTCAGGGCTTGATGCACTTCCATCATCTACGTCCACTTTCAGATTCATGTAAATCATCATTAACAGATTCATGTTTTATTTTCTGAAAGCGGGCCATCATCCAAAAAATATCCTCTAAGTGGAACTGATCTAATATCTCACTTTCTGTTTTCTTATCTTCTAATACTTCTCCAAATGCTGAACATTTGGGCTTACTTGTCTTTGCAATTTTATAAGATGTTATTTCAGTCAGGGACTGAGGTAATGTTGAAAGGGAACGGGCTGCTGAAGGTGTGGTAAGAGAAAGTGGAATTTGTCTATCCGAGTCTTTTTTCTGTTGATAAAGTACCATTACAGTGCCATGCAAAGTAACTTTTCCATAAGATGTGTCTTCAAGGAAATCAATGTTATCTGCAGCACAAAACAGAAATCTTGCCTTTATCAGATCAGGAGGAATATAGATCCCGCCACTGTCATCCATGCGCCTTGTTACCTCATTCGCTATCTGTGTTTCCAAACGTAAAACTTAAGCATAATCAATCGAAACTCCTATTTTATGTAAAAAATCAATTATAAATTTGCTTCGGGTAGCAGAGTACATTGTAAGGCTAACACCAACTTGCAAAGGCATGTCTCGGGTGTGTCGATGAACAGTTTCTTTTGAAGCTTGGTACGGAGACGGTATTTCATACATGAATATGTGTGACAGTCTTTTGCTTTGTTTAGCACGGTATCGTCCTGCACCTCAGAAGTAGAATTAATTTCAAAACTGGTCAACTTCGGTTGGAACGGCATCAACTATATGATTCTGATCAAGAGATCCTGTAAATATTCATTTCTGATGAGATAAAACTGCTTTGCGTAAAATGTTTGCTGCTTCAAAGATAGTTTTCATGTTTTTTCCAATGTCTATAAAATCATCTTCTGCATTAGCTAGGGTAACGTCTACAGTTGCCTTTAAAGACACGCGTTGCGACTCATTTTACTCTTTTTAGATTACTAAATAGCGTCATCCATTTCTTCTTGAATGAGATTTTTAAATTCTTTTCGCGTTTTATTTTTTCCTTCATTTTTATTTGCAATTGACTGATAATTCATTTCAAGGTCTGCTATTGTAGAAACATTTCCCTGAACAAGAAAATCATTTAATGCACACAGAAATTTTACGTCTGTTGCTTCATTAGAAATGTCTTGCGACTTTGTTACTAGCATCAGGATCGCGATGTTTTCGTAGAACATTATGTACATGTTTTACCCAGCAAGATTTATGGTATAAAATGTCCTTTGCATGAGGGTCTCCTGGATCCGTACAGTCACTGAGTTTAATTTTGAAAGTTTCATTTTTGGAAATTTCAATTGCTTTTTGTAATTGCTGACCTGCAGAATCTGTTTTTTATCACCACCAATGGTTTTTTTACACTCCAATTTTTGAAGCAGAAAACACTTATTTTTGTCAACAACGACAATTTCGGATCTCGTTGTGTAGCCTACAACATTGTCTTCATGAATTGAAGTAGAACAGGGTGGTTCATCTTATCCATTTCGTGTAATCTCTTACTTCTGTCCATGCTTGCTTTATGAGTGCACTTCTTGTAGCATTCTGCATGCCATGATGCGTTTTCATTCTTCGATTCTTCTACGGTCACATTCGTTAATCTTATCCTTAAGTAATGTATACTCTGTCATTCCATTCTGTTCTCTTCTTGATACATTCTAACACTGTATCATAACCAATGGGTTTAATTAATCGGTCCTTCTTAATCTGACAAAAAAATACACAGTTTGTAATTAATTTGTAGCCTTGCTTTTTTTAAAGATGGAGGCAAAGAAACTTGTAAATGAGTTTCTGAGATAGAAGACATCGTGAATAAAACAGCAGAAATAGGTTAAGGAAAAAATAACCGTACTTGTAGATCAGATTATTCACCAACGAATCGGCAGACAATACTTTCTCTACTCAGAAGCTTTTTCTTCTACTCTCCCTACGAATTCCTTAAGAGCACCCCCGATCTAATACGATATTCTGTTTAACGATTACACAGTCGAACATCGTTAAAACGTACTCAAAGGAACATTCAAAGTAAATTTGTCCCAACAGTAGCTTGTTTTATCTGAAAAACAATAGTGTTGAGTGTGTTAAGTGATTTTCAACAGAAGGACTGTGCCCGCAAATGTAGTTTGCTTTAGCAGTAGTTCGTTATAATCGTGTTCGAATTAACGAGGTTCAACTGCACTAATGTTTAGGGATCTTAGCCTGAAAAATGAAAATATTTTTAACTGCGAAAGCTCACCCGAGATGCTTTTAAGTTGCTAATTAAAGTGTGCCAAGGTAAAAAAATAGGATTTATCAGAATTTTCTTTAAAAATGAGTCAATAAACAAATAAATCAAATATTTTGTTTTTAATTTATAATAAGAAGGTGAATAGAATATTAATCAAGTAAATTCACCAGAAAATTATCACAAAATACCCAAAAATAAGCTCATAATTTCAAAAACTCATCAAAGCCGCCATCTTGGATTGATGACGTCATACAAGCCGTCTGACACGAATTCAAGCAAAACACCCGGTGAGGCATAGTTATATAGACCATAAGGAATATATCAAAATTGGTCTCACAATTTCCTCACGAAATTTCCCACGGAATGTAGTATGCCCCCCTACTATAATGTAAACTTCCTTGGTTCAAGGAAAGTCATCAGTTTAGAAATGTAATCCAAGTTGCTTAAAATTAATTTGTTAACTTTTTTCTAACAAAATTAGCTTTATAATTGCTATTATTTTTCATTGGTTTTGGCAACAAGTAACAAGCTGACTTAGTGTATTGTTTTGTCTTCTCGTTGTTAATAAACTATTTTCTTCATTAAAATATACAATTTTGCTTTGAAGATGCCTAAGTTAGGCGCAGAAAGAGCAAGAGTGTGGGGTGAGAAAAAAACCTGCAGGGGAAGCGAAAGTTCAGGGGAAAAAAAAGATTAAAGTTTCACTTCTATCGTGTGTTTTTACGACATGCAATTTTTTTATGTGATATTTTTTAAGAAATTGAAAATAATTGTGTTTGATTACACAATCATATCTCCATAATTTAAATTTTTGCCGCAAAAAAAAGTATTTAGCATTGAGTTCACGATTGTGAAAATTCAAATTTTTGACGAAATTATCTTTTTTCTGACATGGGGGAAACGCCCCAATGCAATATTTGTCCGCTTTAATTTTATTAAGAAATCGATTGTTCTTCCCCTCTGATATTCATCTCGGAGCTGCTATTTATTCTCTTATTTGATTTTACGACGTGTTTACGCCGGTTGCATAATTGTTACTATTATCCTCAACAGAGTATTTCCGTACGGAGCAAAATTTTTTGAAATTCAATTTCAGTCCTTTTTTAACTGTTTTAATTATTAGCTAATGTTTATATATGATGAATTTAGTATCAAACCAAACTCAATCCGTGCATTTTCAAAAGTGTTTTTTCTTTCATAATTTGAGTCTTGTCGATACCATCTGGGCTTGGAGTCAATTGCGAGGGAATATAATCGATTACGATTATAATTACGTGCACGAAAAATAAGAGGGGATTACAATTACGATTATAATCCTCTAACAAAATGTACTTACAATTATAGCAGAGGTTAAATTATGTAGAAAATGCAATCGATTACAATTATGATAAGCCGATCATGATTTTGATTAGGTCTACAGACTCGTAATATATGGACAAATATATATCACAGCAACAACGTCATAGTTAAAAATTATGATTTTTGGTTTAATATTATAGAGATAATTGCAATTATCATGTACCATTAAATAAAAGATTGTGAGTTTATTTATTTTTAATTATACCGTTGTTACATTGAAGGAGCAAAGCCACAGCAGGGTACTTATCTTACTTTACACTTAAGATAGGTCTCGATTCATGACTCACTTGTAAACCGGGAAGAGAAATGAACAGCTTGAAGTCGTTTACTTTGCTACTATTGAACTATGTTATCATTTCCATACAATAATAGAAGCGCGGCTTAAGTTTTTTTTACTTTCAGAAAGTCAAGATTACACGATTACAAGAATGTACTACATTTATATTGTTTAGATTACAGCACGGTTTATTTTATTCAGATTATGCAAGAAAAGCCTGATTATGATTTCTATTACGAGTACTAGAGTATCCTATTAACAAATTACGATTGTGATTATGATTACACAAAAACGTAATCTATTACTCTGATTACGATTGCATAATCAACGATTACTCCAAGCCTGATATTATAATGCCGAAGAAGAATGCTACTAAGAACGAACCTCTCCCAATCAGGTCGAAATCCGTAGCCAAAAACCCGTCTTACTTCAAAACCAACTCAATTCATGCTTTTACCATACCACTATGTAAAAACCTACTGGTATTATCAACGTAATTTTAAAAGCAGATACTTAATGAGTCACGATTTTGATTGTACTCGGCTAGTAGGAAAAAATTGGGGCTCGCTGAACCGCGTACACGTTGGTCCGGTATTAGTAATTTTCATACTTATAATATTTTTTTTACTTTAATTTATTACCAACAAATAGCACCTACAGTCCTACAAATCCTATAGCAAAATCGCATGGTACAGTTACATTGAACAAATTTTTATTGCAGAAACAAATTTTTATTACTATTTTTTCAGTGCTGAGTACTTTTCATAAGACTACAACTTATTTTTTTCAAAGAGGTTCAATGACGAATGGAGTAATAAATTAAGCTCATCTTTTTAGTTCAAAATTATTTTTTATTTTTTGTCATAGAGAAAAAAATGAGGGCAGCATTTTTTCAACCCAAGAACCAGAGATGCGTTGCTCCATTTTTAGAAAACCCATAAAAAACAAAAACTTTCAGAAAAAATAGAAGATCAACATTCTAATAATAGCAACAGTGAAGTTGGTGAAGACTCAAGTCTTGCTACTTTTTGATGAAATGTAAATGGTTCTGGCATACATGGTGAAAAAGTAGAAGTTGGTCATTTTAATACTTTAATACATATGAGGCAATGAAAAGCAAAGTGATGTAAGTGGACATTTTCAAGTTTTGATTATAACGCGTTTAAAGATAACATCCTAGGTAGGCTTTCATTGATTTTTTTTCTAAATCATGCTGTATAGCAGCAACTACCGGAGCTAATAGTATCATCTCTTGTCACAGAAGAGAGGTTCACCTACCACTTGTACTGGTTATCTCCGAATTTTTAACTTTGCCACTTACATCCCTTTGCTTCTCACTGCCTCATATGTTACATTGATCTTTTAACTTAACTTTTTTTTCATGCTGAACACATAAGTACATAAGTTAGTTACAATATTGAATAATATTTATCTTTGAACTGCTCATAGAAGTTGTTTTCGTAGTGCGAACCAACGTACCCTGCGCTCGGAGCAAGTTGGTCCACTCTACAAAGTTCTGCTAAAAAATTAATGCAGAAAAGTTAATGAGTTGAACATTTTCAAAAGAACATGGGATGGTGAGAAATGTTTAATGAACCTCATGGTGGAAAATAAAACTGCTCATTTATTTTTCTGATGAGATAAAAATTTAAAAGGAGAAAAACGGACCAAGATGCCCATCTCCCTCAACGCGACATGAAAATAAGAAACCACATGAATTCAAGTGAACTTGAATTCATGAATAGAATTTTTTGTTGAATATTTTGTTGATATTTTGTTGAATAGAATTTTTTTTTAAACAGTTGGAACAATTTACTTCAAAACTAGCTCATGCGAAATATTTTACATAATTAGACATTACTTATAACTTAAAAAAGAAACAAAAATGAAGTACACCGAAAGTTTGTCAAGCGAAAAAAATCTTTTGCAAACGCGAAGTGGGCAGAGTGAAATCTTTTCTTCGTCTCTTTTGTAAAATTGCTAAAAAACGGATTCGTCTTACGATTGTGGAATCCTTGATAGTGCTGCATTTTATTTTTGAGAGTGAAAGCATTATGGAACTCTATTTTTGTCTCTTCTACGCGTTCCACTTAGTTTTTGTTGTTGAAAATTCAGATCTCAGATACAATTAATGATACCAGATTAATAATATGCACAAAATATGCGTTTAATATTTCTTCAAACGGGCTTGCTCATGAGCAGGTGCACCAATTATTTTGAGTTATTTCTGTACCTCAGAGTCAGACTGACGTAAGTCCAAAAACTGCGATTTTCCGTTTATTAGTGCATTGTATGTATAATAAGTTGTAGAAAACTAATGCAATACTGCGTAAGAGATGAACAGAATGAATAGAACAGTGACAAGCACAAGTTTAAAAAAAAAACAAACCTTTATTTGCAAGCACGGAAACTCGAATGATTTTGGGTTGGCGTTGCCAAACAAGAAGTTTAAACTAAACATCACAAATATTGATACGATATAAAATCGATATATTACAGTATGTAAAATCCTATTCCGCGTCGGGCCATGTGAACGCAATTCTAAAAAAAAAAAATATCCTTTGTAATTATTTACCGGAGTTATAAGAGCGCGCGTCCCATCTTTTGCATGCGCCAGACAATCTTTTTTCCTCCCTCTTGTAAAGTAGCGATTGTGTGACTTACGTTGTTTTGGCTATGAGTTACAGATTTAAGAACATCGATTACACTGATAAACAAAGATTTGGTTGTTTTAAATCTGTGACTTGTTTATAACTTATGAGTTCAAAAATTATGAGAGTTTTTGTGTTATATCTCGTTTTAAAGCTACTTAGGGTTCAAAGGGACCAATTCACAAAATAAAGGACAAAACAGAATAAAATTTAGAAGAGCAACAATTACATACCTTTCATACAAAATTAAATTAAAAAAACTTTTTGTGTTGCTGATGAACACGGAATTATTTTACGTTTCTTACTGAAAATTATTTTTTTCGAGACTATTAAGTTAGGTAAAATTTTTCACAAGTAATAAAAAATAATGATTTGGAAAATAAAGACTTTATTTTTAAAAGGTTTGTGTCAGTCGCCAGGAGAGCAACAGAGATTCTGTTTACAGTAGAAACTGGTCCCATTCACATAAGGTGCAGAGAAAAAAACCTGAAGAGGTTGAAAAAAAAAACTAACTTGTTTTGGAATCAGAATGTCTATTTTACGCTAAAACAACTCAAAAATTAAACTTATAAGAAATTTTGTTGAAAATTGCTCTCTTTTGCTACTAGTAGGCGCTCACGGAATCCATGTGATGCACACACCCGATTTATTTATATACTTATAATTTTGTAGTTACTAACGACGTTTGATCAATGTGAAGTTGATCTATGAAATATATCGCAAGGATGCATTAGTAGTGTTAATTAAGGGTTTTCTGTATGTGATTTGTTTATATATATATATATATATGTGTGTGTGTACGTGTGTGTGTGTGTGTGTGTGTATTTAGTTATGGCACTTTATGTTCTTATAATTACATAATTAGGAAAACATAAAATGAACTTTTAATGCTGATGAGCTGAAATAGAGCAAATCATACTAACAAAAAGCAATGCCTTTCACTACCAGAGTTCAATGTGTGTACTATTTGTGCAAATGGGATGAACTTGAGTATGGTAAGGACACTAGTAACAGACAAGGGTCCATTAAGAGACAATCGTAAGTTTGGATTTAAATAATAAATCTTTTAGGCATGTAAAACTGGTGTTGCTGTGGCCCATGAATACGGTGCAACCAGAGAATTTATGATAGAGTTGGTATTTACAAGGCAGTGGTGGCAGGTTATGAACAACTACCATGAGGTCTGCTGGTGCTTCATGTTCATTTGAGTTTATTAAGGAAGTAGTTTTAAAAACAAAGAACTTTTGCACATTTTGAAGAGAAAAAGGGAATTTTGTTAATTACTCATCCTTTCCGCATCCAATCTGTTACTCTGTATCATCTGTATCTCCATCTTATTTTTCGTTGTCTGTTACTGGGGGTGGGACCTTTTTTCGAAGCTGAGCGAATAAAAATAGAATTAACTAATTCAGAGGATCCAGAAGCAGCCAAATGTGAGATGAGATGTAGTTGTAGAGATGTGAGATAAGATGTATGAGAGAAAAATAGTTTTATTAGTTTAAATACATTAAAGGGCTCAGAAAATTGAGTTAACCTGAAAGCAAAGTCTTAAAAATGTCTGTGACTGGTGCCGTTACGCTACCGTTTAGCTCTGGTTGGAGCAACATACTTGAACTCTGGTAATGAAAGGCATAGCTTTCTGTGTAATAAAATAATTAAAGACCTCAAATGATGTTTGTTTTTCTTACGATGACGATGCAGCCATCAATGTAAATTACTTATAATTACACTTATTTATGCTTTACGATGTCATAAAAAATTCTTGAACCTGTGAACTATTATAGCAGAAACCGTATATTCATACAATTTGTTGTTTTTCTAAGAATTTAAAAATCTGTCTAGGACTCCTTGGATACCCTGTACTTCAGGGAAATAAAATCGTTATCAGTCTTACTTGATAAGATCTTTGTATTATGACATAAAAAAGATGTCATATATAAAGACAGCTGTTTTATTGTTTTTCAAATTTTATAGTTGAATGTTATTGTCAAAAACTATAGTTACAGTTAGGGTAAACCTAACCTATTAGTATGGCAGCATTGCGCAGATCTTTATCTTAGCATTGCAACGCTGCCAGGTTAGGTTTTCCCCAATCTACAGACATTATAGAAACGTAGATGTATATAAAGTTAAAAAGGGCAAACGATACTTTAGCGATAAAATGTAGTCAGACATTTTGCTTAAAAATTTTTGTTAAAATTAATAGTTTGGAAGTACAGTTATATAGATTAATTAGATTTAATAGCCAGAAAATATAGTTTAATATTCGTATGATAAGTAGAAAATGTAATTAAATACAATAATTGGAAAATATAGTTAGAAAGTAGTGTGAGAAAATGTAGTTTTTACTATAATTCATAATATGTAGTTTTTACTAGATATCATAGTTAGAAAGTGTTGTTAAATACTATAGTTAGAAAGTGAAGTAAATTTTATAGTTAGAAAGTGTTGTTAAATACTATAGTTAGAAAGTGAAGTACATTTTATAGTTAGAAAGTGTTGTTAAATATTTTAGTTAGAAAGTGAAGTAAGTTTTATAGTTAAAAATCGTGGTTAGACATTATATTTAGTACGCGTAGTTAGATATTATAGCTAGGAAATATAGTTTAAAATAATATTTTAAAGTATAGTTAGATATGAGAGTTAGGTAGTTGCATATTATAGTTAGAACGTGTAATTAGAAAGTGCAGTTAGAAAGTATAGTTAGAGTGTAGTTAGACATTTTAAAAGAACAACTTGAAATAAAAGATAGTAAGTGTTGCTTAAACTATGAAGAAGGATATGTTGTTTCATTTCAATAATTTAATAGGCCGAGTGCTATTTTTTCTACTGTAATTTCATTTTCACTTGTTCAATCTAAAAATATATTGATAAACATTTCTCAATTTTGAGATTTTTTTTTCTTTTTTTCTTGATAGAGGGGAGTGGTGGGGGAGATCCCTCCTTTATCAATGCAGTTGTGAGATTTTGAATAAAGGATCTGAGTTATGGTTTTACTCGAACGATTTCCATCCCCAAGTTTACCTCAATATGCATTAAAGTTTTCCTTATGATTCCGAAACACGTGTATGCCATATTTTTGTAAAATCTGGTTGATAACGGATTTTTATTATTATTTTTTCATTAGTTTGACGTTGTTCTCGTCATTTGTTTTTCGGTAATTTACGTTTTTTCCTCCTCGTATCTATTTATGGAACAAAACAAATATTATTTCTACTGCCTTTAACTTTTTTCACTTATCTTTTCCAGCTCTCAAAACTCCCGGAGAAGAAGAATACCCAAAAATGGTGGCCTGCGTCATGCCTGCATTCCCCGGGGGAACCAGCGGGCATTTATTTTTCCTATAGTCGCCATAAAGCTGCTAACGAGGCTATCAGGACCAACTGTGACCTGCAGTAAAGCAACTAATAAGGGGGTGGAGAGCGGAGGCATAAAAAGACTGTTGTTTCAACAATTGGAGAAGGGGGCTGGAAGGAAAGACTAAAAGGCAGGGGAAGTTCTGGAACAGAATCATCACCGTCATCTGCTGGAAAGACCCCCACGTGATAATATTTTCAGACTTCCCTTCAGTTGTGGAGAAATTTACGGCGGCTATTGTTAGGTCTTCTTTAAAGAGACTGAGACGACGATTTTCCAATTAGAATCACGGCGCTGAGACTTTTACGGCTGATCTACAGAGAACCGGGGACTCCGTTGCTGTCCCAAGTGTCGTTGGGGCAGCTTGACAGCGAGCATTCTGGGAGTAAAAGTTCTATGCTCTTTTAATCGGGAATTAGTAGGTCGTCGTTAAATATTGGCGCTGTTTGCCGTTAGCCAACTCGCAATGAATTTTGCCTTATGAGAAGGCCATAATTAAGCTAATGGATTCCAGCTGTTGGTTCTTTGCAGAGGGCATAATTAATTTAATGGCCTCGATCCGTGGATTATCTTTGTAAGGGATGGTGAAGTGAAAGATTTTGCAAACAAGATGCTGCAAAGAAGCATTTTATGTGATTTTGTATTACTGACAAAAAAGCGATTAGTTTTTGAAATACTAAGAAACAAACAGATAAGGCACATTTTTTATGAATACGTTATTTTGAAATTAAAAAAAAATAACTAGTTAAAATTTAAAAATCAGTTGCTGCGAAGAAACACTTCATGTGATTTTACGTTTCGGCGGAAGAAAAGTTTATAAGCACTTAATGTAATTTTACATTATTGGCAAAAAAGTTGTTATTTGAAATAGTAATAAATATATAGGGCTGATTATCTTCTTTGGAGTAAAACAAAATCAGCGAAATTTTGTTCTGAAAAAAACATTTGAATTTTGAGACCTTGAATTCAAATTTTGTTTTCACAATAACGACTTGCAATAGGACCCTACTAGTTGGGTTTCTTGTTTCTACTAACGGCTTTTGTTGCAACCATAATTTGACAAAATTCAAGACGTCAAAATTCAAATGAATGCCAGGGGATGGATGTTATGTGCTGGATACTGTTTTCACGTAAAAAGAATTGCGTGAAGTCGAGAAGGTCGTTTATAAATACTTCGATTCCGAGGCACGTAGACACCACCGTCCAGGAGAAGGGACATGCTCGTGGAGGAACGTGGACCAGAGGACATGAACGCCACCACTAAAGAGGAGGACTGTACTCGTGGAGACCCGTGTACCAGAGGGGTTTGCATTTTAGCAAAAAAAAATAATAAAATCAAAGGACATCAACTACGATCAAGTGAAAACAGTGAGCAAATCGTGATTGCACGAAAAAAAAACATCATATTACTTTTAAGCAGGGCCTGGTTACCCAAAAGGCACAGGAAGCTTGAGCTTCCTCTCAGAACTAACAGGGAATCTAAAAATAACTTTAAAATTTCAGTGTTTTTTTTAAATGTATTTTTAAAAGTATTCAAACATTAGAACTCGCAAAATAAAAATTTTAGAGGAATTTTAAAAAGTGAAAACACAGTTCATAAAATGTAGTAGCAAGTTTTTTTTACTGTAAAATTTACCCCAACGTGCTACAATATACTTTTACCACACTTGATAAATTTTATGAAGTGTTAAATCTGAAACAACTACTAACCACCTTTATCTGCTGCGAACGGGAGCACAAAAATGTGTAACGTTCAAAAATTCACTATGTGTGTGGGGTGGAATGGGGGGAGGGGAGGAATGAACTTTTATTGGAAGTCTGCTTGCCGTTTTTGGCAATGATACATATAGCATTAGTGAGTTTTGTTTCAATGTGTGTAGAATTTTCAGAAAATATATACTGAAAACAAAAGGTGGGAGGCCCTAAAATGAGATTTAGCTTCCGCTAACTTCAGAGGTTAATCGGGCCCTGCTTTTTCAGCACAAAATTTCATGGTTTTTTATTCTTGAAACTCTCTGAGAGAAGTATGAAGTTTTAATTGTTATATATCATTTAATAACAAGAGAGGCATAAAAATCCTTAAACTACGTTGTTGCACAAAGCAGTACTACTTTGTTGCGTAAAGCAGTACTACTTTGTAGCATAAAGCAGTACTATTTTGCAGCATAAAGCAGTACTACGTTGTTGCATAAAGCAGTATAGTCAAGCCCGCTTAATGGAAGAGTCAATTTTCCACGAAAAATTATTCTAATAAGTGGGATATTCCTTTAACCAGAATCAAAATAATATACATCAACAGTTTGGTACACTGAAAATGTATTACATTAAGTGGGATATTCTTTTAACCAGTATTCCAATAAGTAGTCTTAACTGTACTACTTTGTGGTACAAATCAGTACTATTTTGTAGCATAAAGCAGTACTACTTTGTAGCATAAAGCAGTACTACCTTGTAGCATACAGCAGTACTAATTTGTAGCATAAAGCAGTACTACTATGTTGCATAAAGCAATACTACTTTGTTGCATAAAGCAGTAGTACCTAGTTGCATAAAGCAGTACTACATTGTTGCTCTACTTTGTTGCATAAAGCGGTACTCGTTTTTTGCGAGCTTATTTTACGCGGTTTCCATTATACGCGGTTTAAGATTTGACACTATTTTATTTGACCTTATTTTATTTTACGCGGATGAGTTTCGGTTTTACGCAGATGCGGCAATGCAAACAGATAACATTTTCCCATCTTTCAAAATCCAAACTCTTAAAGATTGCAGATTACCAGTGATCAACTGCATTTTGGCGTGCTAGTAATCGAACTTGAGCCACTGGAGACTTTATGCAATTGGTTCCAGAGCTCTTTAAAGAAGTAAAGTTATTAAACTCACACAGTATAGAACTCACTGGAAGAAGAGCATTTAGGAGTGACAAAGGAGGCCAAAACCAACGAGAAAACCGACGTCGGTGACGCGCAACCAAAAACATTCACATTGAAAATTTTAAGCCATTCTTAGACAATAGAAATGGTCTTTCTGATGTGTTAGTGAAGGAGGATTCTATCATGTAAAGGACACAAATGATCATGGACAGGGGCGGCAAATAGGGGGGTCGAGAGGGGGCGGTCGCACCCCCAAATTTTTTGAGAGGAATGATAAAAAATGAGCACATTCAATTTACATAAATCCCAAATTAATGTTCAAGAAAAACAATGTTGCTGGTTCTTTGTAATGGTTGATGAAAACTCGACACATTTCCAGACATGAGCAATTGTTTTCCGTTTTTTAAATTATTAGAAATGTATCAAGCCTTTACTGGACTTTTCAGAACAGAAAAAAATTAACCAACGATTCTTCATCAGTTTAACTAAAGACGTAATTTCCTCATATAGGCTAAATATCTCGTTCTTGTGTGCTCTGTGTAACAATAGTTAAGTTATGAGAGGCCCGTGCAGTGGTGCGGTTGTATGATTTTCACAGGAAAATGCCTTAGTATTTTACATTCATTGTTACGCTTATACTTTAAGTGTGTCTATTAAATGAGTGTTCATCACTTTCTTCTTCTAGAAACACATTTCAGCTGCTCAATGCATCGTATGCTTTCATACTCTTTAAAAATACATACTATTTTTGAAAAAAAAAAAATCTCACATCAACAAATATCTTTTCTGGGGCTCTAACCATACAATTTCTCCCCATATCATGATTAATTGCCGTTAGCCAATATGTGTTTTGTTCTATACTAAGATAATTCATATTTAAGAAACTCGACCCTCCAAATAAAATGCTGAAATGCCGCCCCTGATCATGGATGCATTAATGCTCTGCAAAGAATTAGAGAAAAATGTTTAATGACTGCCAAACGACTATCATAGCCAGCTCCTCTTCATAAACAGGACAGGAAATTAATTTATGTTTTCTTTACGCATGTGGTGCATAAAAGTCGATATAAGTACACACAATAAACTTATTATACAATGAGTCATCACTAGAATGAAGTATTTCGTTATCTACGGAACCAAACCCCTATTTTAACACTAGTATTAGGTCTCAATTTACGCGGTTTCGATTTACGCGGCATTTCCGTGGAACGTAACCTCCGCGTAAAACGAGGGTCTACAGTACACGTATTTATTTATCTCTTACCACCAGTAACAGTCGAATTTCTCCTCAATAATAAAATGACAAAACAAAATGATAATACATGATTTTTCTGCGCCATCTTTCTTGCAAAATACCTCAGTTCAGGATTTTTTCAAAAATAATTTTCGCCGTATAAAAAATGAAAATCAATTTTTGCTACTACATGCAATGTTAAATTCTACAAAATTTACAAGAGCCTGAATAATGTTTTCACTGTGCGGTTAATTATACGTATTTATGAAGATTAATTGTTTATGACTCGAATTATAGTTTAAATAAACGGGCAAAAATATGCAGTTTCACTTACAAGTGACCCTACCCAAGTATCACTCCCGATGTTTGTATGGCTTTGTGAAAAGTTCTGTGTATTCGACTAGAGAGACCGCGATGATAAGGTTTTTATAATAATTCTTCGGCAAGGAATCAATTTATTTAATAATTTTTATTGTTGTTGTCTTGGTGGTATTAAAAAATGTAGTCCTTTCCTTGCTAGTAAACTGCACATAATGAACTAGAAAGTACAATGCATGTTGTAGAAATATTAGATAACACGGTGGAGAGGGGAGAAATTTCGAATGCTTCCTGAGGCGCCTCAAACTTAAATTTTTGATTTTTGGGAGGGTGGGAATTTTCAATTTTCCGAACGGAACTCCAAATTTCGCCGAATGAAAAAGATACTTGTATGCACTCGTAAGTACATCTAATGAAAAGGGACATTCGGTCCTTTAAAAAAAACAGCAGTGCAAATTTTGTCTCCAAATTTGCCAAGTAAAAAATTTTGGCAGGTCAAAATGACCTCCTATCGACGCACACCTGGGTGATTTCTTAGCATGAAACCTAATCAGAAGATGATTTTTTTTTAATGCTGAAAATCACTGGCCTAAATCATTGGTTAATAAGTACAGGTGATGACACTCAACATCAACTTCCAAAGGTATCATAAAAATTCCCTCATAAAATGACTGACTGATTCATTTTTTAACATCACCTTAATCTCATTCATCCAACATTTGCACAGCGATTTTAATCGGAAAGTCCATATAATCCTAAAAAACATGTAGTTTACTACTTTTTCAAACTCTACGGAGCGTAAAATACCCCCATAAAGCCATAAACTGCATTAGTTAGTCCTAGTGAACTTAACGGCCCAAAACTAACTCATCTTTTCCGTTTACATAGAAAAGCAATAGCGAAAGACCTAAGCAGCCCTAGCTTTTCAATACCTTTTGTACCTTATGATTCTGAGAAGCCTGTTTTACGGCTTGACATAACTTCGGAAATTTCGCCAAGGTGTTACGGTTTTTAATCACAGCTGCTGTGAACGTGGCGAAGCGGATCCTCTTTAAAACGCAAGGGGGAGGGGTGTTTCCCCACCCCTTTTACTCACCGAGTCATCAACTTCGGCCCTACGCCGGTCTTAAATCTGTTAATTGTGTCGCATAAAACTTGTTTAATTATCTTCTTGCACAAGTTCGCTTCATTGGTGTTCGCCAACTAGATTCCTGGCATGGAGCAAAAGTTTTCCCACACTTTTCGGTGTGACAGAAAATCTTTTAAGAGTGTACTGTGGAAGAAGAAACGTTTTGAGATGTTATAGAGACTTTGCTCTTGGAAAGTGTGGTACAGTTTTAGGAAATTGTCTTTTGTGATACTCCCCGAATGAGCGAAGTTTCTCTTAATAAGCTGCAAAATATCTGAAGTGGGAGAAAACTTGAACACAAAAAAGGCATAATTGTGCAAAATGTGATTAGTAATAGATAAAAGATAAAGATGAGGAAGCAATAGATAAATGGACAAAAAATGTGCTTAGTAATAGATAAAAGATTTAAAAAAAAAAGTAGTAGATAAATAGATGAAGAATGTTCTTAGTCTTCTCTTCGATTTCTGGCGATGCCTTGGGAGTTATTTCCTTCTCTTGTATTGTTTTACTACAAGTTGCACGAATGCAGACTCCTCACTGTTGTAAAAAATATTGTTTAGTCCGTCTAGACTCTAGGTTGACTAAGCTTCTGATGTGCTTATCACTTTGTACGAATTACAGGCAAGTGGCTTGGAGCTAGTCTTGCAGTTCTTTCTTAGTTTTGGCTATGGAGGCAATAGTACTCACCGAGCCATCAACTACGTTTAATTATCTTCTTGCACAAGATAATTAAACGAAATTGGAGCTTTCTTGGTAAGTCAAGAAGGCGTCAAGCTATTCAAATCGCAAATCGTCAAGCTTCAAAATCGCTGAAAATCTGCTTAAGTTTTCTTTAAAGGTTCCAGAAATGTGTACAGCTTTTAACGGGAGATATTTCTGTATTATTTACAAAGATTCAAGGATAATTTCAGGAAGGGTTTTAATTTTTTGCCGAAAACCTTCCAGTCTTTTGCAAGATACGTTACTGGTAGAAAAAAGGGTACATTAGGAGTTCATTATTTTCCAGGAACGCTTCTGAATTGTTTTTAGTGTATGTATGTGAAGCTGTAAGTAATTGGTTGAAAAAATATCTGACAACAGCAGCATATTATGTACTCCTATTCATCAAGTGTGTGAACACCCACTTGTCTTTGCCATTCCTCAAATTAAAGTTATGGGGGAGGGAGGGAGATTGTGAAGGAGAAGAATAAACCACAAAGCAGATAATATGTGGAATTTACTTTTACATGTATATATGAGGTATAATTCCACACATTCTATCAATGTAGAAGTTGCAGAGTGAGAGCCCAGAGTCAATATTATAACAAATCCTTTCAACGTCTCTAAGTTTTTCCAAATGCGAGTAACCACAGTGCTTATTATTTCTGGGTTTACACTTTCAAGGTTGCACGACCTTTATTTTCCTTCTTGCAAGCACTTAGGTGACAATGTTTGGAAAACAAGAACGGCCGTACGTGACACATGGCCAACATTGATACCACATTCCTTTCTGAACCCGAGGGTGATACTTCGTAGGTTGGAATATTTTCGTTTTAACCTTTGGATAACGAGCTGGTTGATGTGATACATTAGCTCACCTTGATCGAATTTCCGGGTGAAAAAGTTCACGAATTTCTCCAATTCAATATGCAAATGCGACAATCCACCAGCCCATAAGACGTTCAGTGCCTAAAGTTCAATATGAAATAATTATCATGTGAAGTAAGGACTTGCTCCCAGAATCCACCAGTGACAAATCTACCAATCTTTCTCCTTCCATAACAAAAGAAAGAAATTTAATGTCAAATGTAGGATAAGATAATAATTTCACCAAGTTATTGCAAAGATGAAAATGAAGCGGTTTATGTAAGGTCAGTCTAGGTAAATGGAAACAAATAGCACTACCACCCTTTTAGGGATTTTTGAAATTAAACTTCTGGTGGGTAAAGAGTTGGCAACATAAAGAAGACATTTTGAGAGCTCCGCATGTTTCCAAGCAACTATGTAGGTTTCATAGTTGCTTGAAGGTGACACTGCGAAAAAGGATTTTACCAAATATTAGATATCTTACATTTTCCTCTCTCGCAGATCTGCAAAGCTTTATTTTCCCTGTGGAAAGTAACTGAAAACATTAAAACATTTTGTTATGAATTCAATTTGCCTTGTTGTTTTTGTTGTGCCATTTAGGTGCTACGTATATACTAAGCTGTGCGGAAAATGGAAACAACCAAGCTTGTCCTTCTTCCTATCTGTTTGGAAGATTAGATATTGATGTAAATTGTATTTTTGGATGTCATTTAAATAAATTTCGTGTTAGTTTTTTGTGCGATTTTTTGCAAGATGCTTTCTGATGACATTTGGAAGATTCAAGAAGTCGCATTTTACTCATGGACGCAGATTGAACATCGCTACTGCAGAATTTTAAAAGTCTCTAAACTACACTGAAGAGCCAAAACATTATGACCACTCCTAACTTTTTCAAAGAATTCGTCAGGATGACGTGGAGACCACATGATAAAGTGAGGTTGGTATATAACTGAGGCTGGAGAAGGCCAGGCTTCGTTCGAGCACTTTCTTTCGCGAATTATGGGAAAGGGAAACGATCTCGGCGAATTTGATAGAGGGCAGATTGTGATGGCCCGAAGATTCGAAACGAGTTATCTCAGAAACTGCAAGACTGGTAGGTTGTTCATGATCAGTCGTTGTTAGTACTTCTTCAAAGTGGAACCAATAGTAGGCGTAAAGGTATTGTACGGCCACGCGTCATCAAAGATAAGGGACGTCGGAGAATAGGCCGCTTGGTAAAGCAAAATAAGAGGCAGACAGCTGATCAATTCACAACTCAATGCTGATCAATTCACAACTCAATGCAATGCAGTAACGAGTGAAAGTGTTTCCAAACACACAGTTCAGCGAACACTGTTGGATATGGGACTGCGCAGCAGACGTCCCACTAGTTTGCTTCTATGGACCAATCATCACCGTCAACTATGCCTACAGTGGGCCCGTGAACACCGAGACTGGTCCTTGGATGACTGAAAGAGAGATGTCTGGTCCGACGAATCGCGATTTCTCGTTAATCACATGGATGGTCGTGTCAGGGTTCGCCGTCTTACAGGCGAACAGTTGCTCCCGTCTTGTACCGTTGGTTGCAAACAGGCTGGTGGTGGCGTTATCATGGTTTGGGGGACTTTTCCTGGCAGGCTCTGGGCCCCTTAGTTCTGGTAGAACATACCATGAAGGCTGTGGACTATCTGAACATCGTAGCAGATCAGGTGACCCGTACAAGGCGTCGGTCTTCCACACTGGAAATGAATGACATCTTCCAGCTGGACAATGCCCCATGTCACAAGGCTATAATTGGGCTGGAGTGGACCCAGCAGCATGATGAACTATTCCAATTAATTCTCTGTCCACCAAATTCACCAGATTTAAATCGTAGAGAGCACATTCTGGGTTTCATGGAAAGGCAGCTCAGAGCGGAAACACCCCCATGTCAATAAATCGCAACTTTGAGTGGAAGCTGCTTTAACATTTAGTACAATCTATCTCCAGAAGTCTACCAAGAGCTTGTGGCATCCATGTCAAGGCGAGTCTCAGCTGTTTTTCAGGCTATAGGTTCCACAACACGTTATTGACTGGGTGGTCATAATGTTTTGGCTCATCAGTGTATATATCAGCAGGGTTCCCAAAATAAAATTATTTACGCGAAAAATGAAACGATCGTGCCAGATTCCCAATTATCAAAATATCCCCAGGTAGATAAGTAAAGGAACCTCCTGTCATCCTTCACACGACAGTCAACTATGCCTGGTGTTCCCAGCACACTAAGCACAGTTGACTGTCGTGTGATTAACTACTTTTGCCAGTGTAATCAACTTACACGCATTGGGACACGGCCAAGCGTCACACACGAGCATACTAGTTGACAGTCAACTTAGTTCATCTTTTACAGCGTTGTGGAACAGCTCCTAGAAAAAATTCAGCTTATTAGAAAAGAAAGGTTGATTTAACTAAGTTGCCTCGTGAGAAGACAACGAAATACGCCAGTCAACTAGTCGACAAGCTCTAAAATCTGATTCTACTAACCGCCTCATGTGAGCCTTACTCTCAGGGAGTGTAAGGCTTGACCACGGAGAGATGGCGGATGACCTTCAAGCGGAAACATTTCTTGTACCATTTGTAATAGGCTGTTTGTTATTTGTTTGTAATAGGTATGATCAACGAGAACTGCTCTTACTACTCGGTTCTTTCTGGTTGATTCTACCAATTACAAATGATACAAATGAGGCGGTGAGAAGCAAAAGTGCTGCAAGTGGCAAAATTAAAAATTTGGAAATAACCAGTACAAACGGCAGGTGAACCCCTCCTCTGTCTTGGGGCAAGATATGGTACTAGTAGCCCTGGTAGGTGCTGCTGTACAGCATGATTTAGAAAAAGATTCAATGAAAGTCTACCTAGGACGTTATCTTTAAACTCGTTTAATTCAAAAAGTGAAAATGTCCACTTACATCCCTTTGCTTCTCACTGCCTCAAATGAGGCAGTGAGAAGCAAATGGATGTAAGTGGACATTTTCAAGTTTCGAGTAAAACGACTATAAAGATAACGTTCTAGGTAGGCTTTCACTGATTTTTTTTCTCTAAATTATGCTGTACAGCAGCACCTACCAGGGCTACTAGTACCATCTCTTGCCCCAAGACAGTGGAGGGGTTCACCTACTATTTGTGCTGGTTATCTCTAAATTTTCAATTTTGCCACTTGCATCTCTTTGCTTCTCACTGCCTCAAATGATGTTTCAGCTTCAAGGTCAGCTTCACCATCTCTCCGTGATCATGCTTTAGTCATCGGTGCAATGCGCCTATCTTGCAATTTATCTAAAAGGAAAGGAATACTATACAGTTAAAACAATTAAATTTTGTTTTTATTTTCGGTAACTGATCCTACTCATTGAATAAATCAATGAAAAAACATTAATCTATCGATTTTTCTCTTCCTGTAATTTCAGCCAACAACTTCAAAATAAATTTTTCCATTTCTTAAATCAAGTAAAAACACATGAATATCTAAAATTATGTCAGTGAAATTGAAGAGAAGCTCATTCATTCTTACTTATTGCGTGTTTTGGCAAATCTCATCCCCAGCAAACATTTTCTCGCACTTTGAATTGGTCACATTAAATGTCTAATCTTTAGCGCAAATTAAGCTAGATTTTTTTTTTCACGACACAAAAACTGGTCACGCAGGGTTGGTAATTATTCCACCTAGGCAGGGAGAAATATGGTTGTTTATGTCCATAAAAAAAATAAACTTTTTGTACAGAACTGCTATTAACAGTGCACTAATTTGGTTTCTTATGGAATTTCGCTCTGTGGAAAAAAAGTTTCAGGAAGAATTTAATATGCTTTTGTGCATTTAAGAAAACGTTTTGCAGATGAAAAAATCGTCGCGTGTGACACGCAAAATATTTCCCTGGAATAGTTCGTTAGCGCAGAGAGACACTTAATATGATGTTTGTTTCCGCGAATGATTAAGATTTTTTTAGGTAACAAAAAACTTATATCCAAGATTTGTTTTGATACTTTCCTCTACAACAAGAGGTGAAAATTAAAGCTCTCCACATGCATTTTCTTGAGGCACATACGACAAATTCATTATTTTTAACAATTCTCTTTGTAACGATTCTTCAATTGTAGTTATTAATGACTTCCTATTTTACTTCTTTTTCAGTTGATTGATGACATAAAGTGCTAAACTCACCCCTAAACTTTACCCAATTATAAAATATCTAGCTCTAAACTTGCAGAGAGCACTGTTAAAAAGGAAACTATAGTATTGCTGTGGTAATAAGGCGCCTAATCTTGAGGATGTTCGTTTCGTCTTTGGAGAGAGAAAGGAAAGGAAGTTATACAATACAGAGCCGATTATTGGAATTCCAATTTACCGAAATATCCAATTATCCGAGCCAACCTCTTCATTTTCGTCGTCTTGTGCAGCTTTTTAAGGGCTTTAACATGCTGAAAAAACGAATAAATGTGACATTTCTTCGGTAAAAAACTACAAAATTTATAATTTTCTTTGAAATTAGATTTTTTTCTGGATGAAAGGTACCCTGCTTCACTTGTCTGTTGTCATTTTAGTTATTCTTACATTTTAAAAACTGCTGCTTTTGATCTGAATATATCTTCTTCCGAAAAAAGCGAAATAGAATCATCGGATACCACGAGACAAAGGAGGAGTCAAGTGCCTTCTCTTGGAAAACGGTCAAAGCATAAGAAACACTTGGTACCGCAGTCTGTGTTCTTTCCTTTCAACCGAAGTATAAAATCACTTCCCCGTGCATAAAATAAAACATCCTCAAGGTCTCGTCTCATCCCGAGAGTCTCTGTTCCAACTAACAGACGTGGCACAATCAGATTGGGTTGATTGGAAGAAAGGATTATCTCCAGTTTTTGAAACTTTTGCTGAATACACTCAAATGTGATGTCGAAAGAGATTGCAAAGCCTTTTTTTTTTTCGTGTCCACAATGAGATTGGTGGCATTTAACTGCATTGATACTAGCCGATTTTGATTTGCAGAGTGTACACTCCTGTAATGATTTGATTTCCTTTAAAGAGCTACTGTCGATAGTTGACTTCTATGCATATCCCTATGAGCATGGCAGCAAATAGGTTAGCAATTGAATGAAAAATTATCATATAAGCTTTGTGCTACAATATGATTAAGGTGAAAAAACAACGTAAATAAAGCACAAATATTCGAGAAAATACAGCATATAGCTATTTCAAGGCTACAATGGAGCCTCTTCATCAGTGCAAAAAGCTCACCAACACAACCAGAAGTTGCGAGAGAACTGAAGAAGAGAACTGAAGAGAAGTTCTCTCGCAACTTCTGGTTGTGTTGGTGAGCTTTTTGCACTGATGAAGAGGTTCCATTGTAGCCTTGAAATAGCTATATGCTGTATTTTCTCGAATATTTGTGCTTTATTTACGTTGTTTTTTCACCTTAATCAGGTTAGCAATTGATTAATGCAGAGGTTCCCAAACTTCAGACCTCCGTAGATCTCTCCGGAAAAATTACAAACTTCGCCCCCCCCCCCCGCGTGCAAAAAAAAAAAAAAAGATTTGACACAGAGCGCTTTTTTTTTTACTTTTCATTTATTTATTCATTGTTCTGTATATTTTTCAGAGTCCTTGTCTAATTCTTATTTTTTACATTAATTTTTTGACTTACGGAAGTAAAATTCTGTTTGAAATTCAATTAGGAATTAAAATGTTATCACCAAACTTCTACAACAAGTTTGTTAATAAAAATGAACTTTTTAACTTAGTGAACAAAATACTCGCCTAGCCTAGCTTAAGTGTACATTAATTTTTCTTATGAGTTGTATTTTTATGGTGTCTTGAAAAGTTTGGAGCAAACGTTTTATTTGAAGTATAATACGCCAGCAGTAAAAATGTGCCTCAATGTTTGCATTTTACTTAATATAGTTTGTAACAATAAGAATTTCGTCATGTACACAAAATTAATTAATGCGTAGCGTGTTTACTTCGAGAGTTCCAAGGCGGGAGAGGGGGGGGGGGGCGGAGGGGCTGCTACGTCCTGCATGTACAAGAAAGAACTTTTTAATTCCTCATAAATGTGCTTTCTTTTTGAAATAAAATATCGTTACTCGTCCTTTAATTTCAACTATATTTAACGTTTTAGCTGGATAGCACCCAGACCCCTGGGGTCTGCGGATCACAGTTTGGGAAACTCTGGATTAAAGTGATACTAACAGAAAAGTTTTAGCAAGGATAGATTGTTTTCCTGGCAAAGAAACAACTTTTAGAATTCATTGATATTTATATATGTTTAAATTTTCCATACTACAGTGGTGGACAAAATTATAGACTCAATTTTTTTTTCTTTTTTTTCAATTATAACATGACTCAGTTTAAATTATTTTCATTGAAGTTAAGATGAATAGTTGAAGAAATAGTTCTAAAATTAGTACATCTTATCACCTAAATTAAAAAATTCATGAAATTAGAAAATTTGCAAATTGAATATTTTATCATTACGTGAAACCTGGACAAAAGTATAAACTCAAAAGTAAAAAATCCAGGATTACGAGAAAGTTTCGTTCGAAAATGTTAATTTAACGCCATAGAATGAATAAATGTTGCCATCAGTGATTGCTAAAAGTTTTGTTTTTGGAAATTAATGAGAAACATATAAATGCACCGCTGGACAAAATTATAAACTCATTTTTTTTTTTTTTCATTTTATCAATCATAATTTAACTCGGTTTAAAAAAATGTTCCAGTAAAGATAATAATCACTAAAATAGTCCTAAATTCAGTATAACTCATAACTTTAGAGAATAAATAATTTCATTAAAAAAATTCTCAACTTTTATATCTTAATAACACATGAAACCTGGACAAAAGTATCAACTCAAAACTAAGAAACTCTGAAGTTTGGTAGAGTTGTATTCAAATACTTAATCAGTAAATATCCAAAAATTAACCAATGCTGAATTACAAAATTACAAACTTACGATACTGCATAGACACAATTATAAGCTGATAAAATTTTAATTATTTTTGTTTTGAGTTTAATTAATTTACATTTGCAATTACTTTAGTAAAACAAAAGCAAAGATTTAGGAAAATGTAATTTTGCTATTAACATGGATAAATTGGAAAAAAAAATCAATTTTTGAAAAGTTTTAAAAATTAACACTGCTTTAAATCTAGCCATCAGTGTAAACTACAAACTTTTATAAACGAGTTGGGCCACCATTTTTCTGAATTACCTCGAATATGCGGCTGGGAATAGGTTTCACAAGAGTTTCCAACAGCTGCAGTGGCATATGGTTCTATACTGAAAGTATTGCCCTTTTAATTCCTCTGCGGTTTGGTACTGGTGCCCATCATGATAAACTTTGCGAAACATGGTCTAACAAAGATTTTCAATCGGATTGAGATCCGGACTACGAGCTGGCCATTTGATAACTTTGATACCCCAGAGCTTGAACCATTCTTTTGTACTTTTCGCTGTGTGTACACTCGCGTTATCTTGCTGAAATAACCAGTTACTTCTAGGAATCAGATGAGCAAAAGGTAAGAGATGATCGTCCAGTATTAATTGGTAATCTTCAGCGTTCTGTCTTCCATTGAGAAAAGCCAATCCTGCTTTACCATGTTGAGAGAAACCAGCCCAAACCATTACAGAGAATTTAAAAAAAAAAAAAAAAAATGAGTTTATAATTTTGTCCAGCAGTGCATTTATATGTTTCTCATTAATTTCCAAAAATAAAACTTTTAGCAATCACTGATGGCAACATTTATTCATTCTATGGCGTTAAATTAACATTTTCGAACAAAACTTTCTTGTAATCCTGTATTTTTTACTTTTGAGTTTATACTTTTGTCCAGGTTTCACGTAATGATAAAATATTAAATTTGCAAATTTTCTAATTTCATGAATTTTTTAATTTAGGTGATAAGATGTACTAATTTTAGAACTATTTCTTCAACTATTCATCTTAACTTCAATGGAAAATAATTTAAACTGAGTCATGTTATAATTGAAACAAAAGAAAAAAAAATGAGTCTATAATTTTGTCCACCACTGTATAAGTTGGGGAAAAGATAACCTGGCAGCGTCATAATGCTCTGGTTAGGATCTGCAAAGCATTCATAATGTTGCCAGGTTACGTTTGCCCCTACTATAGAGGTTTGGTGAGAGAGAGAACCTTATTATCCTTATAATTTTCTTACCTTGAAACGCTCTTGAGCTTCCCAGGCTAGTTGGTGTAAGGTACACTCACTCGACAATGAATTAGAAACCCCAAGATTAATATTTTATTGGACCACCTTTTGCACGGAAAACTGTTCCGATTCGTTTGGGCATCGAGTCTACAAGCTTCTGGAGTGCAATTATATCCAGAGAATATTATGCATTGGCTACGCAGCTTTTTAGATCTTGTAAATTAGATGGAAGAAGAGAGTGCTGTCGGATGAGTCTTTCCCATCATATCCCACACACTTTCCATTGGGTTAAGATCCGAGCTATGCGGTGGCCAGGGAAGGTGTTGGAACTCAGACTGATGCTCAGCGAACCAATTTTCAACACTTCTGGCACTATGTATAGTTGCATTATCGGTTATGAAGTATCTGTCGCCTACAGGATAAAAATGAAACATTGCAGGGTGCACTTGATCTGCCAGTATATCGAGGGTATCGCATGGTTGTTTTGTTAACCTTTGAGGAATATCAGGGCACCGCTTCAAAGCCAGCAAAACATGCTCCATGTCTAGGTACCCCCTCCAGACCCTGGCACTATGAGTAAGGCAAAATGGTTTCTAATTCATTGGCCAGTGTGTGGGGGGGGGGGGGATGCAAGAGAGATCTTGTTCAGGTAGACCAGATGAGAGATAGATTAGATCTCTCCTGCAATGTGTTTGTGATTACCTTGCGTTTGGAATGAAGCATTGCGATTATTAGTAATATCGTTCTGATAGATTTTTCTCTGCGTTTATTGTTGTAACGATAGTAATAAAACTGTGCCTTTAAGATAAATTTTGTATATAATTGAGCGCGAATAAACGTTATTGCAAATAGCTCTATACTTCGGTTCACACTATTACATACCATCCTTAACCAACCAACGACAGGATTATACTCGTCAGTGTTACGACAGCACAAAAATATCTTACACTTTTGAGATTCTTTAAATATAACCCTCATAGATATAATAGCGAATGATCGAATAAAGCTCCTAACGTGATCAACAATGAAACTCGTTCCACGTCATGATTAATTAGATAGTATCTTCTGGCAATATTTGACATGCAGAGAAAGGCTTTATTGTGACGAGGCTGAACTGGATCCGGTATCTTAACTGTTTTACTGGTAAGACTCATTTTAGGAGAATTGAGAAACAGAAAAGTGATCAACAATGAACCCTATCTACTGGAGTTTAGGGTTAATCCACTGGAGTGGAAATTTTAATTCTAACTATTAAAATATCACCAAACAGGCAATTGCTTCATTCAAATGTAGACGCAATTTTCACCTGTCCTACCTTGACGGGTGACTTTCTAGTACATAATAAGAGTGAATTAATGAAAAACATCCAAGTTTTTTGGTTTTTATAATTACTTTATTTCACACTTTATATCTGAAAAATTTAGTAAATTAGTATACCAAAAAAATGCAGTCACAAATTTAACAATTTTTAAGTATTCATATTTTCACACATCAAATTATAGATAACACTATTTTTTTACACACGCATTACATTTTCAACATTACCACTTACAGCATAATACATATTTCTACATACAAAAAGTCATAATTTTAAGCTTCAAACTTGAGTTCTAAATATTCATTAAAAATATATAAGCTTTCTGATACAAAATCTTTTGAATCTTGTACAAAAATATCTAAATTGTATCAAATAAATTACTTTTTGAGAGAAAATGATGGATTATCTGGGTGTTGTAGTTATTTCAATCAAATTGAAATACTAAAGATGAGTAAAAAATATTACCTACAAAGTATGCAGGGAAATCAATTAAAGGCAAAAACAAAATTAAAGGAATTGGCAAAAAAATTTTTTTTTTTCATTTTTAAACTGCGGTACTCTCGGTATACGCGTTTTAAACACTCATACACATGCAGGTATGTAAGTACACGGCGCAGTATCAGTCTAGAGGTGATTCGGAATGATCTCTTGAAATTTAAGAAACAAAACACTGTACTTTTTTTTTCTTTTTCTTTAACTAC
This sequence comes from Uloborus diversus, assembly GCF_026930045.1. Lineage (NCBI taxonomy): Eukaryota > Metazoa > Arthropoda > Arachnida > Araneae > Uloboridae > Uloborus > Uloborus diversus. Next base: position 84,285,012 of record NC_072739.1, on the reverse strand, counting down.
AAATAGAATAAAAGTAATATCGAGTGAAACATACTGCCGTGGACAGGTAAACTGCTGTATCTGTAGAAATAAGCTTTCGAGATGTTTGAAAAAACGCGTTTTGGATTTAATACTAACAATAGGGAAATGTCGGAAATACAGTTTTTGTTCCTTTAGTAGAAACTAAATAAGCAACCTAGTACAATAAAGCTAACGTACAATAGATGACAAAAAATGCGATAAGTTAAATATTTGAGGTTACTGACCTTTTCCTGCCCACAACAGTATAAACGTATATACACATTAGGTCCTGCCTCCAAATGCTTTTGTTTAAATTTTTCATAACAACATACTAAATTGATAAAATTTCAATTTATAAATCTGTACCTCAGGGCCAGAAGGACGTAAATCACATTATGGTAATTTCACTGCAGAGAGGAAAAACCTTTTTCTGGCGCATGCAAAGGATGGGACGCGCGCTCTTGTAACCTTGGTAAAAAATTGAAAAGGATTTTTTTCAAAAAAGAATTACACTCACATGGCTCGATGTGGACTGGGCTTCTATATACAATGCACATAAGTCAACACAATAAAAGAAAAATCGCAATTTTTGGACTTACGTTCGTCTGGCGCTGAGGTACAGAAATAGCATATATATATATATATATATATATATATATATATATATATATATATATATATATATATATATATATATATATATATATACACACATTTGTAGAGCAATTAAAACAAGAAAAAGAAAAAAGCAGTTGGTTAAATGTATCAATTATCTAATCTGTAACCCAGTTCGTTTCATATATTTTGGGCATCACACAGTCAATAGTTCGGAATGCTACACAAAGCGGTATTGAAGTTCTGTGTCTTCTGTGCGAAGGTGTTTAAGGCATCGGGAGTTGATAACCTGACTTTGACGTAACCCCGTAAAAAGAAATAACAGGATGTGTGAAACGAACTGGATTACAAATCAGACGTTAGTCCTGAAATAAAAGGCTCGCACATCGAGAATTTGCTCCTAAAAAAAGCTAAGATATTTCTCTTTGCATTTATGTAGCACTTGTTGTTATATTTGCAATAGTTTCGAAAATATGATTTTTAAACATCGGATCCATCGTTTGTGATAATCCTTTGTTACAATTAACGCCAATACATTTTATGACATTTTTTTTAAATTCATAATAGTTTTTACAAAAACTGATGGCTGATATTTTTAAACGCAACAAATATTAAAATGCTGGATCAAAATGTATGCTTAAAAAGTTAATACAAGAAAAAATATTTTTGAAAATATTGATATACTAATACAGTAAAGGTTAAATGCAAAAAAATATTTATGCTAAATGGTTGTCTTAATACTTTGCATCAAAAATAATTCAGCCTCTACATTTAGAAGTAAATTATTTTATGGCAATTTTATTTTATTTTCTTTAATTATAAGAATTTTCATAAAAACCAGTGACCACAATTTTAAAAGGCAATATATGTTAAAATGCAGAATCAAAATGCATGCTTAAACATTTTATGTAAGAAAAAATCTTCTTGAAAACATTTATTTACTAATACAAAAAAGGTTGAATTGAAAAGAAACATTTATACTAAAAAGTTGTCTTTTTTTAAATTTTTGAACACAGAAACGGTGTTCCAAAATTAACACAAGATTTCAATTTCACACCATTTTTGCCGTGAATTGTCTGTAGCCATACAAAAATGACTGCTGAGAGTTTAGGGTTAGTAAAAATGGAGGGTGTGTGTTTTACTACCATACAGTCAGTGGAACAATTCAATTACTGCATGAGGCTTTTCATGGTCGTCTACTTTCTCGTTTCGGTGATTAGAATTGGCACCCTAGACCGTGTGATTTAACATCATTAGATTTCTTCTAATGGGGTTATTTGAAGTCAAAGGTCTATGTCAACAAGCCCACAACCACCCGTGCATTACTATGTTGTGATATCGAGAGTTAAAACAGTAACTGCTTGACCAACCTCAATTTTTACAATTTTTGAAATAATAGTTCAATAATGAAAACTCGTTATTGTGTATCGTATAACACGCTCCATGTTTAATAACCCGAAACTCTCATTTGTCAAATTGTACTTTTGTCAGGGTTGCCGATACTTTACTAAAAAAAATAGCGGCAAATTCAAATCTTGCGTAAATTTTGGAAACTTTTTTTTATTCAGAACTAAGCTCAAACATTGGGAATATGTCTCAAAAAGGTGTAAAGAGGCAGAACTAGATCAGGAAGTAAGAAAATTAAGTAAATAAATAAGTAATGAGGAAACATTCATTTAAAAGTTAAAACTGATGGTGAAGTATTTTACAAATGACGATAATGCTTAGACTCAAATAAGATTTTGGATATTTACAAACACGTTAAAAATTCACAAGTGATATAGCCAGACCGCGAACAAATGACCCTTGTCCATCATTTCAGAAAACGAGTCCATTCCTTAAAATAGGTAGAGAAGGAAGAAAGGACGTGTGCCATATTTTAGAGTTCAACAACATTTTGGCGATATGAAGAAAAATGCGTTCCTAGCATATTTTCGTTATGCGATTACTCGGGCCTGAAAGGTTTAAGTTGCACCAATAACTGCATTGAGTTGGCGAAAAAGTAAAAATGACAAACTTTGCATTCTTCATTGTAACCCTACTCTCGCCAATTTTGAATTGAAATTCATTATAGGAGGCGTTGCTATCTCTGACCAATGGCTACTAAAAGAAGTAAAACCCAGACCCACCCACTTAAGATAAGACCTGTCCAATGAGACATCTGTCTTGACAGCACAAAATTAAAATGTTTCACCTCTTTTGTTAATTTCCTAAATTCCAAGGTGACGTACTCAAGCTTTAGAACCAATGAAGCATTTGCAAATTCTGCTCCTCAACTTTTTTCTCCATATCTCCCCTTCAGGAAAATGGACACTTCTGAAACAAGGCGTAGCCAAGGGTCAAAGTATCTTTGCGGTCAGACTTTGCCAATAATATTTCATTGAAACAATCAAGTTCAGTCTTCGGATTTGAACACAAGTAAATTAATGATATCGCTTCAAGCAACGACATAAATTGTTTTATGCTAATGAAAACATTAAGTAATTGCATACATAATTCGTTAGTAGTAAAATTTAAAAACCACGCAATTTAATGTTAGAATCAAAGCTCCATAAATACAAAAACAACTACAATTTAAACATGTTGCACAATAGTAACTTCTTAACATTTCAATCACACAAGCATAACAAACACAACATCACATATACATAACAGATAAAAATAACATTTAACGATAGACATTAAACTTTACACGCGATACAAATTAGATAAGTACAAATGAGAGCTCGAAAAATCTCAAAAACCGAGACATTGTAGCTGATGTCGCAGTTTTTGAAAGCGATTGGTTGCCTGGATTTGATGTAGGATCATGAGATAAGAGCTAACCATACAAGAGGTAAAATAATTCTGCAGATGATAATCTCTTCATAGCAAAATTCCGTGAAACAAGTATAGCTAGCTGTGTCCATGAAACATAATTTCTGTCCAGACTCAATAAAATACACAAATCAATTAAAAATATGACAATACCGCCAAATGCGGCTTTTAATGGAATAAAATTGTTGAAAGTTAATTTTTTTTTTTTTGGATTGGACAAAATTTAACCCTATTTATTGTCATATACCCTAGTTATTGTCAGGGGATATTTAACCCTATTTATTGTCAGACAGTTTGGAATAAGCTTCAAGTCACGTACCGTCAACATTTACTAATTGCACACGATCGACCTACATGGATTTGCTGTAGCTCCACCGGAAATTAGTCTAACTCAAAATATAGGGTGATGGTGGATACAATTTCAAATTGCTATACGTTTTGCATCATATATTGTGTTTGAATTTTGTAAATTACACGTGATTGGTTATACATACATAGAAGGTTACAGATGTCCAATATGCCTTTGTTTGGCTAAACGAATGACATCTGGACGGTAGCCCAATTCATCCCACACTCGATGAATCTTGCGTTACTGAGTTCACCACCGCTGTGATACGGTTTCGCATGTCATTCAAATTTGTAAGAAGAGGTAGTACGTAAATAGCATTATTCACGAATCTACACAAGAAAAAATAGCAGGGTGTGAAATCAGGAGACCTCGGTGGCCAGAACAGAAGTGCTAAATCGTCATTTCCCATGTGACCTACTCATTGCTGAGGTACAACTGATGCTCAAGCGTACTAAGCTTTTGGAGCACTCTAGTGATTAGTATTCAATACTTTACAGCATCCACTGTGCACTACAAAATTTTAAAAGTATTTTTTTTTCTGAAAGAGCATGCTTACTAGCATAGGATTTAACATTTTTTTTAATAGTTTGACAAAGTTTAGCATTTTTAACAATTACTTTAATCGATACACAGTTTGAAATTAATTTTTTACGCCTCTGAACATGACATGTGAGGAAATGCCATTCACTGATGCCATTAGCGCACAGCGCAGATTGTAATAACCTGGCAACACGATTGACAGCAAAGCGTAAGCATTTAGCGCACCCATCACTTGTGATGTCATAAAGACCACGCCTTATTTCCAAAATCGGACATTAAAAAAAAATTAAATATAAAAAAAACTGTTGGGAAAATAAAAGTGTTTCCTCTCTCCATGTTATTTTTTGCATATTCTATCAATTTCAGTGACTAAAAGAAGTAGTTTTTACTTAAGGAAACAACCCCATTCAAGAGCAACGTATAGTGCACGAAATATAGCAATATGAAATTTTGTCCGTCTTTTCGAATTACTCCATAAATAAATGCTAAAATTATTTTGTAAATACAGACACTAAATTTTTATTAAATTTTATAACATACATTTTTGTAAAAATATTTTTCTCGATATCGGTCATTGTACGGCAAGTTCAGTTATAGGGTATGTTATTGGTTTTCGAAGTATTCCTTTGTTCAATCAAAAGTAGTTCTGTCCTTCAGAGGATATGTAGTTAAAGTTGTATGGCATTCGCGATGAATTTTCCTCAAATGCCACAAGCACGTACAGTAAACTCCCTATTATCCACGGAATAGGTAGGCACGATAACCGCAGATAAGCGAAAACCGCGGATAATCCGAATAATGGGGGCCGTTGTGGCCTGATCGGTAAGGCATTGGACTTGGGGCCGGAGGGTCTCGGGTTCGATCCTCGCTGGTCGAAGATCCACCGTCGTCATCAATGGCGACTGGGCGACGTTAAATATGCTCGTAGTCATAATGTCCTCCATGTGAAACGAAACCTCTGAGGGTGCCAGACCAGAAAGTTATTCGGCTCCTGGCCTGGTTGTAAATTCACGAACTGTCTGTCCATAGATGGCACCACCATCTATTTTGTTGCCTTCTGAAGGCAAGGCACCTGGCACGCAGTCCTTCATTGTTTGAGGGCCAGAGGTCCCGTTGATAGTTGATAATAATCCGAATAATAGGTAAAAAACAATTCTTTGGATACACAATAACTAAAAAATATTAATAACGCTCAGACAAACATTTAAATTACAACTAAAAACATTGCTACATTGCATCTACTAATATTGAATATAAAAAATATATTTAAAACCTAAAAGCGAACCATAAAACAATCATAAAGCTTTAAAAAAAAATGAAAATACCCGCAGATAATCCGAACCGCGGATAATCCGACCGCTGATAATCGGGAGTTTACCTCATTATTTTTCATTTGTAATAAAATTCCCGTAACGCTACTAATTTAAGTCATCCTCACAATTAACTTGTTTGTCCCAACTTGTTTGTGGAGGCCTTAATTAGAACTCATAGTTGCAACTGTTTTTGTAACAAGCTCTATATCATGAACACAAGGATACAACTCAATAGATAAGTAAATTAAATCACCATTTTCTCCAAGCTCTCGCTCTAGCGTTTTGCACACTGCTTCAGACCGTCGGAAACAGTCCTTTAGCCATTTTTGCATATTAGCCGTCACTAATCTAAAAATCTTTCAAATACGAAATACAAAATATCAATTTTCACTCATTTTTAAAATTGGTAGATAACTCTTCAAAACCAAACCGAACTAATGCATTTTGTTTTGCACATCAGAAGAAACGAGTTTAGCAATGATGTGGTAGAACTAAAAGAAATGAAACGTTATCGTCAAAATAGCGTAATATCTTCGTGTTTATCTAAAAGAGAAATAACTGTGATTAAAAAATAAATAAATTTCCTTTTTCAAGTCCTAAGCGTTTTATAACTTTTTCTTGAACAACTCAAGTAATACAAAATTCACAGATTTTTCCATACATTGCTGAATAGTTTTTCATACAATGCTGAACATATTATTTCACTTACTCAGCAGATAAATTAACAGAAGTATGCATATCATAATCGTGTTAAGGTGGAATATTTATAGTACTATGAAGTAGGTGTAACTATTGTCAAAATTTTGGAAGAAAAAAAAAGTCTACGCCATTTAATGTTTGATCAAAGCATTATGTCAATTTGATAGGTTTTTTTAAAGAGTTGTTTTACAGAATATAAAACTTGAGAAAGACAATGCTGGTGTAACTTATGTTGTTCAGCAGCTTTACGTACAGCTGCATGCTTCTCTATTTATTGAAAACTCTGTTTCATTTTTTCAGGATGTAAACTCGACAACTTATTTTTTTAAAAAGGAAATGAAGCATTAAGAAACAAATACTTTGACAAATAGAGTTTGTGCGGTCGTTTTGGGACACCCTGCACAGAAACATATATACTTTTTATTAAGCTTAAATATAATTTCTATGGATTTCAAACCTCCATATGAAACTAATGAATGGTACTTCATTAAAACTGAATTGAATAACTACTCTACAGTGGAAAAGTACTGTTTGAAAAATTACAAGACTTCAATTTTCAAATAAAAGGAAGGTTAACAAACACTAATTTAAAACAAATTTATGGCCATACTATTAAAGTATGAAACAGTGCCATCATTTGGAGTTTTTCTAGAGGGGAAGAAAAGGGTATACATATTAACAGTAAAGTACTTCAAAAAGCAACTAAATTTACGCCCACTTATTTGTAAATACATTAATTTTTCACAGACAGAGGCACACTTGACCCCTCCTACCCCCCTCCCCTTTCCTAAGTGACTAGCCTGGTATGAAACACAACCGTTAGTTAATTAAGATGATATAGATCAAATTTTCTTACTACAGCTCATCTTTTTTTTAAATAAACAGCAATTTCGAACATACTTGGAACACAAACACGAACAACACAATTCTTAGAGCCTGAATTTATTGGACATTTTATTTTCATTTTAATAGCTTTCACACATTTATTTTTAAACATAAATGTTAAGAAACATAAAAGATACGTTATGTTATGTTAAGTGATTTTCCAAATAAGCCTTTTACACAAAGGAACCCTGCCACGAGTTTTAATTCCTAAAAAGCTACTAAAATCAATTAAATGCTCTAATTTTTTAACATATAAAAATACATTGTAAAAATAGCCAATTGTATTACCAATATGTAAATTGCCAATATAAAACTCATTGATAAAATTTACATTAAAATGACAAATACTACTTTGTTTTCTTTCTTCTGTTGCACAGGAATTATGTTCTTATTGACAGTTTTTAAATAAATTTTTCTTTTAGACTATAATTACTCAATTACCGTAACTACTTTCACTCAGTAATTAATATTACTGTAGCTACACTCAAACCTTCTTCAATGTCAGGAAAAGTATATCAGCAAACTCTTCAAATGGCAAGAAAAAACTAGAATACTGACATTTGGTTAAGCAAAATGCAATAAAGGTCACTTTATTAAATTTTATTTCATTGCTGTCTTTTAACGAAAAAAAAAGCCTTTTTTTCCTCAGTATCCTCCATACAATTCCAGAAAAGTGGTACATCAATTTTGATTTCGGCATCCTTTTTACAGACAAATATACATATATACAAATTTTAAACATTAAATAAACCGTCACAAATGTATAATGAACACAATTTTCACACAATTCACTGTCTGTAGCAGTTCAAACACAGACCAGCTTTTTCTATCATAGTTTAAATCATTTTGGAAAACTTACAAAATCCTTACCTTTCAAGTTTGTACCGAATAAATTTACACAACTTACAATCCTTACAACATATAACAAAAGAACAATACTTTCACGTTATATGTTTTCAACATTTAATACACATTGTAACTAAAAAAAAACAATAGTGTTCGTTAAAAATATTGCACAAAAATCAGAATTTTTAAACAGCTGCACTGTTTCTTTTTGTAAGTGATTTATTATTTTCAATCCTAAAAAGGTTTTTAAAAAACTTTTTTGGCTGTTTAGCATAACTTTCAAATTAGAATTTCTAAAATGCTTGAACATAGGTTAAAATTTGTATACATTTATTAAAATTCTTTGCAAAATATAAAAATAGACATTAAAGGAAAAAGTAAAATGATCTAATAAAATATTTGTGCTTTACTAAATAGGAAACGGATTATTAAAGGTGAAAAAAAAGAGAGATCAATATTTTAAATTTAAAAAAATCCTAATTTTTTAACCATTAAAAAAAAGTAACTTTATACAAAAAAAAAAACTGAATTAATTTCAGAAAAAAAAAATACATATCCGTTAAAAAATACTCAGTTTAAAAAACTGGAATCAAATAGTAAAACATCTAACACATGGGAAAAATAAGAGGTTTAGGGCAAATGGTTTTTAGTATCAATTAAGTATATTTACAGACACATACGAAATTCATGCGATTTCATTGAACGGAAGCTGGTTTTCTGTTTTTATCACATGATTACTTATGAAAAAATTCTCTGTCACTAGCTAACAGATGTATACATAATCTACGGATTTTTTTACTCACATGTTACGAAAATCATTAAAAACTGCTCTGTAGATTAGACTAATGCCTCAAAAATACAATTTATACACATTTATGCTTTTCGTGAAAAAGTATCATATATGCACACAAGAATAACTGTTGAAATTTAATGTAGTTGATTAGTAGCGAAATATTATAGCACCTTAAATTTTCAACTTCAAAAATATATTTATGCAATATTATGCCTTTCAACTAAAATATTTCATATTACTGGTAAAACACTAAATTTTGATACTACACACACAAACAAACTGGAAAGTCTTGCTCTAAAGTTCGTAACAAAAGAAGCAATCTTAGACATTTTCTCCTGAAAATGAAATGTATAAATTAAAATAATGATAATACATTGAGATTTGAATTATATGCAAATAAACCAATGAATTTAATTCTGTGTTATTTATTTTTTAAATAACTAAGGGAGGAAAGCAGAAACAAACTATACAAAGATGCTACTCAGGGTCCGGTATATCAACCTCCCGTATTTTGACAGGGCACTGTGTGAATTGTGGTGGGGATACTGTGGTGGAAGTGGCAGAGATACATAGCAGTTTACTTGCCATTTTTAATTGTAGCATAGGCGTGGCGCAGTAAGCATCGTCGTGCACTGAGGAGGAGTATGGTAAAGGTGGCATATTTCGTTCCTCTTCAGGTTTTTGGTTTCCGAGTACCATATGCAACGATCAACTAATACGAAAAGATTTATATAACACTACCAACTAAACCTACACATGGTATTTAAGCATGAAAAGCAATTTGCTTTCCGTCAAAGGGTTTTTTTCTTTTACCAAAATTGCAAATAGCTATGCTATTTTCGTCCTTCTTCCAATACTCCTGGTGAAAGAGGATACAATCCAACCACGGATTGTATGGAATTGGCAAACGTCCATTTAAGACGAGTCGATCTGAATGAGAGGGGAAAGCGAAAATTTGATGAGCGTGTTCCGCTAATTTGGATGCGACCCCGTTTATTTTAGGGGCTAACATACATTTACAAACGCTGACATGCCTAAAACCAAATAGATTCGTCCATTTCTTCCAGTAAACCGGATGTTTGCCTTTCCATACAATCCGTGGTCAGAGTGTAATAATGTCTTAAAAACCTGGCAATAATAATGGATTCAGAATTATATTAAAGAAAAACATCACAAATTGTGCACTTTTAGAACAAAATATTCAATGAACAATTGATTGATTTTTTTTCAACCCTTTAAGCAACGTCACAAACGATTTTGTTTCTTCGCCTCGAGCGTGTTTAGTGCTTCCGAGAGGCGCACTGAGGATAACGCATCCCTATTTCTCCATGTTTGTCTTCATAAACACGTTTTTGGCACATTACTTTGCATTATTGTCTTTTATTTGAATCTTGGTTTGGGACGAAAATAGTAACGTCCTATATGCCAATATAGTGGCCTCCTGCTCTACATGAAGTGAACTGAAGGTGAAAAAACGTTCAGGTAACTTGGTTTATAGCTTACCTTGAACAAACATGTCGAATGCAACTAAATAAGCACATTCTAATAAATAAAAAAGAGCATTTAAAAATACTATTACGTCATTTCGCTTTTTCGAAAATCAGAATTAGTGCTCCAAAACAGCGACGTAGAGGACTACACTCATGAAGCTTCCACAAGTAAATAGTGTTCTTTATTGCAACCAAAAAAAAAAAAAAAATCACCTGTGGCGACAACTAGAGTGTCAGATCAGAGAAACTTGGAGGGGGTGGGGGGCGAAATTGCGCACTGGGACGAATTCGTGTAAGCACAGAGGAATTACACAATAAGTTACACCACTTTCTGAAAGATCTCAGTATCTTGCAATAATGTTAAAACCCAAAACTTAGCGGCTAAATTATTCATTCCAAGTAAGCAAATTTTAATTATTAGAAATAACAGGCTAAAAATACCTTTGCGGTTGAGCTCACTCTTCATGTTACTCGTCATCAGTTCTGAGGAAAGAAATTAAAAATAAAATGGTACAATAGAAAAAAAAATATTGAATTTTTGATTTATAATCATATTTAAAAAAAAAAACTAAAGTTTCAAGATCTTGTAAATATACAGGACCGGTTCCTAGGGTACAGCATTATTGTTACCTAGGGTGGGTCGAAAACCACTTTTTTTTTTAATCAATTTCTAATAGAGCGGAAAACATACGCATTGTTATCCTAATAACGAGTAAAATAATTAAAAAATTTCTTTAAAAATTTTAAATCGCGCAAGAGCACTCAAGTTGAAAAAAAAGTAAAAATCAATTTTTAAAGACGCATATTTTCTTCAAAAAAATAATTTACTTCCATTTCTAATAGCATAAAAAATAACACTTCATAGTTACCGAAATGTATAGAAAAAACTTGGGAATACATTGCAGATCATTTGAATTCGCGCAGAAAGCCTTAAAATATCATTTTTAAAGTAACAGTCATATTATTTCAAAATTCTTAAGCTGACATAAAGCTATAAAAATATACTATTGCACATCCGTTTTAATGTTTTACATACATTGCTCATATGCTGAAATTACTCAGGAATCACCACGGTGCAGGCCCGCCATTTCAAATTTTTCCAGGGGGGGGGGGGGACCAAAGGGTGCAAATTCAATGGAAGTTTCAATGGAAAACAGCAAAACTAATGCCTACCCAAATGTAAATTTAATTATTTTTCAAAACCTTGGTGGTTGTGGGGGGGGGGGGGGGGGCAACGATGCAACGAAACACCCCCTGAACCCCTAAATGACGGGGCCTAATCAGGTAGAAGTGGCAGCAAGTCGAGTCCAGCTCACCACCCTACCCAATCAACCAAGCAATTTGGGTGTGATTCATTACGCTGAAGTTCTTCAAATTCTGACTTCGTATCAAATGTTCTTGATCAGATTGCTATTTACTATGAAAACCTTTTGGGTTTTCATGCTTGCAATAGTTTCTTGCAGCCCCTGTCACAAGTTTTGCACATCTTGAGTGTGGTATCAAATATTCAATTTATGGCAAGGCTTTGACTTTCAATGAAGTTCTAAGTCTTCTGTTGCCATATTTGCCAACAATGGTAGCGGTATCAGCTTACACATGAGCCGATCAATAAGTTCAGGATAACCTGCGGCTTGAAAATTAATTAATGAATGCTTGAGGAATCCTGGCGGCTCATTTCAGGCTTTCAGTATTTTCCTGTAGCTTAATTCTCGAATGTGATGTGTCTAGTTCAATATCATCGCGACATCATATTCTCTGGTTGACAAAAGAACGAGTTTCTATGAATGATGGGATCAAAGATTTCTTTTAAGGTTATTCGGTAAATGTCTTGTTGTTTGAATGACCTTTAGTATATGCTTCGGACCGTCTTTCACGGTGCAATGCATCTTAATATCAAAACAAACAGGAGCGTAGGTCTTTACTATGAATTTTCCAGTAACTGTATTACGCTTGTTGGACTAATTTGGGAAACATTAAAATGCCAACATCCAGTTAGCATAGTTCACCGTTGGGACTAACTGAGGAGTCTGGGATTCTTAACAGCTAATTCTGGATCACTTGTTGAACTTTCTGTGCTCGGGGTTAGGAAAAAGACGTGAAATTTCCGTGCCATACTCAGTCAGTAGAGAGATGTATAAAACTTGTGACAGAAACTGGTGGAAAAGTTTGCGGGCATGAAAACCCAGATGATTTTATTAAGTAGATAACATTCAGATGAAGATCTTTCATGAAAAATTTGATACTAAATCAATTTTTCTTAACTTAAACATAAAAATCACACACAAATCGGTTGGTTGGTTGGTTGGTTGGTTGGTTGGTTGGTTGGTTGGTTGGTTGGGTGGGTGGGTGGGTAGGGTGTTTGTGTGTGTGGAGGGGATGGGGGGTGAGAGAACTCGACTTGCTGCTAAATCCAAGTGGTGAGTCCTGAGTCATTTTAGTATAATGGAAAAATAAGTAAAGCATTACAAGGGATGTTTTATATTTGTCTTTTTTTAATGTTTAATATTTGTTTGGATGTTTGAAAGCAAAAGCCCTGTCATAACTTGAATATTTGATACCACACTGAATCGACAGAGAGGTGAGCAAAACTTGTGACAGAGGATGAAGAAAATTGTCATAAGCGTGAAAACCGAGAAGGTTTTCATAGGACATAACAATCAGATCAAGGACATTTAATACGAATTAAGAATTTAAAGAACTTCAGCATGATGAATGACATCCAAATTGGTTGATTGATTGGGTAGGGTGGTGAGTGGGACTGGACTTGCTGCCACCGCCACGTGATTGGGCTCGTCATTTAGGGGGTCAGGGAGTGGTTCATTGCCCCCCCCCCCGCACACTACGGCTTTGAGAAATAAATGTATTTACATTTGGGTGGGAGTGAGTTTTGCTATTTTCCGTTGAAACTTCCATTGAATTTGCACCCTTTGGTCCCCCCCCCCCCCCCCCATGAAAATTTGAAATGGCATACCTGCACCGTGGTGAGTCCTGAGTCATTGCAGCAAAAGAGAAATGTATGTAAAGCATTAAAACGGATGTTTAATAGTATATATTTATAGCCTTATGTTAGCTTAAGAATTTTTGAAATAATGTGACTTTTTCTTCAAAAATGGTATTTTAAGGCTTTCTGCGCTACTTCAAATGATCTATAATGTGCCTCCAAGTTTTTTTTATACATTTCGGTTATACCATTAAAAATAAGGTAAATTATTTTTTCAAAAAAATACAAGTCTTTAAAAATTGCCGATTTTTTATATTTTTTCACAACTTGAATGCTCTTGCATGATTTCAAATTTTTGTAATATTTTTTTTAATTATTTTACACGTTATTAGGATGTCAATGCGCAAGTATTCCGCTCTATTAAAAATTGATTAGGAAAAAAAATTGTTTTTCGACGCACCCTATTGTTACCAGCTTAGGAGATAGATTTGGTGATGGTTAAAGCTTAAGATAGCTACATATAAATTAGAGTTGATAAAGACAAATAAAAATGAATTTTTTAAAATTCTGATATGGACCCCACACAACTTTTTAGTACGCCTATTAATTAATCGGTGTTTTTTAATGACTCGAAAAAATGAACGTGTGTATTCAACTACGTGCGTCAGAAGTTACACTTCAGCATAACTTTTAATATACTTTCCTACACCAATAAAAGAATGGTAAATATAGAATATGGTACAGTCGAACTTGCTTATAACGTGGGCGAAGAGACCACGATATTTGTTCGTTATAAACAAGTACTCGTAAAAACGAGTTTGTGAAAAAATCATGGTTATTTTAATATTTCTATACAGTACCAAAGTTGGTCATTTGCTTTGACCTGTTTAATGTCTCTTTTTTGTTGTTTACGAGGAACGTGCAGCCCGAAAAACATCGTCATTTGCGTCCGTGGATTCAAAATACAGTCGACTCCCGCTACAACGCGATTCGACTTACGCGAAATGGCTATAACGCAATTTTTTCAACAGTAAAGAATTTTTGAGCTAGCGCGAATTCCTCGCCCGCAACATAAAAATTTTCGGAAGGGAACCGCGGTGTGTAAGTTTTTTTCGTGAATGGACCTTCATCCCTTTAGCATCGCTGAGAGCAGAAGTACCCACACCGTACTAGTCTTTTATCGCTTATACGAATAACTACTTCTCATTTTCCATTATTTTTTTTCATTCTAAATGCGAAAGTTAACGAAATATAACGACACCTGAAAGCGCTGTTTAAGCTTCAGTTGGTGAAGATAGAAAGAAAAAGAGAACGTTTCTGACAATTAAAAAAAAGGTAAAGCTTCTCGAAAAGCTGAAGCTGAACCAAAAAAAGCTTCGAAGGGTAGCACAACAATTAGGTATGACGGTATGAGTGAATCTTCCATACGTACAATTAAAAGTCAAGAAACAGAAATCCATAAAAGTTCACCGAGTAATAGTGTCTAAGCAAAATGCAAAAAATATGAAAATGGAAGCTGCTCGTTATTGAAAATTACAGAAATCAGGAAGAGGGGTAATGCCATAGATGGAGACTTTATAGAAGAACCAATGAAGCAACTGTATTTTAAAATATATTAGAATAACGGTTTGATCACGCAGCATAAATCATCATCATTTTCACTTTTTTTTAAGTTATAAGTATCATTACTGAATCAACTGTACAGTACAACTGAAGGGCTTGTTTTCCTTACTACATGCTATACGTACGGTACTGGTTTATTTTAGGTCTTTCTTTCCCACTGATCATTGTTTTTGTGCATCATAGCAGTATTTTATGTTGGATAAAACGTTTTTTTTTAATGCAAATAAAAATTCAATTCTTTATGTAAGAAACAGTAATGTATAATTAAGAAAAGGTTTTAAGTGTCTAAAATGATTGGTTATGTTTATAAAAGTTTTTACACATACCCTTTTCCACAACGCGAAATTTCGACTAACGGGAGAGGTCTTGGAACGTATCCCCTCTGTATAAATTCAGAATAGGTCAGATTAAATTTCATTGCTTATATACAGTTACTAGTAGATAAGAAAGTTATATATATTACGCCTACACACATAATAGAATTTTGCCATAATATATGCAAACACTAAGTCGTAATTATTGCTATCGTGTTTTATCAGGCATGTTAGGAGGTCTTGCTACTTTTTATTGCAACTTTTGATTCGCCCTGCCATTTTCCCGTTGCATTTCTCCATGTTTTTTGACCCTTTTGAGTTAGGCAATATTTGATCACAAAGGGAAAATTTTTCTCTTGAAAGGGGCAAACTCACTCAAACTTGATCTTTAAACATAATGCCCCGGTTCCTATTCTCCACAATCTGCAGTGGGTTGCCAGATAAATGTGGACAATTTTATAATTCTAGCATTTTACAGTTTACATTCATTTCACATAATCCCAAGTTGTTCAAATGATGCAACTCTATATTTTTCTACATAAATAAATTTTATTTTATGTGAATCATTATCCATTTTTAGTTTGTATGTCAATTTGCTTGAACTAATATTGTTTTTGAATTCAGTATCATTATTCGACAAATTTATAAATCACGGTATTATCAATTCGACCATTATATTTGTGCAGCATGCCGGTCTTGCGACAGGTTTCAATTTCAACAGCTAATTCTTTGTGGCACAGAACATAACATTACTGAGCTGAGACAGGCAGAAGGCAGGTGGATTCTGTTGCAGCCACTAAGTAAATCGGCTGAACGTACTCAACCAAGCTGAACGTCCAATGAAGGTACTATGACTCAAAGGGTATACCAATAAGAAGCTTTCCTTAGAAAAATACATTTTTTCCTAGTATACTTTTATTTGGTTGCTGTACAGTTATAGATCGAGGTGCAGATCTTTCGAGAAGGAAACAATCATATATAAAACGCTTCAATTGCAGATGAAAGATAGCTGTGTGATGAAAGATAGTAATAGTAAAGATAGTTGCCTAATGAACGATACTAATAGTAATGATAGTTGCAAGACACTGTAAAAACGATTCAGACACGTTCCTGGAAAATAATGGGCAGCTGATGTGCCCAATTTCTGTCAGTAGCATATCGAAAAACAGGAATATTTTCCGCTAAAATTCAGTAAATTTTCTGAATTTATCCTGGAAGCTTTCTGACGAATTCATAATACTTCCCGTTTAAAGCCCTCCAGTCGTGTCTCAGGAACCTTCAGAGTAAACTTAAGTAGGTATGATATAATACCTTGGCACCATCCTAATTAATGAAGGAAGTTCTAAAAGCATTATTGCAAACATAGCCAAACCTGCGACAGAATTGCAAGTAAATCAAGAATGTGTCTCACCTGCCACTGTTGCAAAGATACGGAATCCAGAGACCTTTCACTCCCTGTGGGAGTTTCATCAGTCTGGATGGGCCGCCATCGAACATCGAACTGAAGCCAATGCACTTAATAAATACGTTCAGTTAATCTTTAAACTGGGAGCTAAAAATATTTTTCAGCATAGTGAGAAGTCGTCTGCATTCGTGCAACTTGTAGCAAATCATTGAGAAATTCATGAAGAAATTTTTTAACAATGATACTTGATTTTCTCAGGAAGTGGATAAAAACCAGTGAAATCCCGAAACATTACACGGAAATAATAAGTAACTTTTTTTTTTTACAGTGAATGAAAGATAGTAATAGTAAAGATAGTTGCCTAATGAAAGATAGTAACAGTAAAGATATTTGGCTAATGGAAGATAGTAATAGTAAAGATAGTTTCCTAATGAAAGATAGTAATAGTAAAGATAGTTGCCTAATGAAAGATAGTAATAGAAAAGATAGTTGCGCAATGAAAGATAGCATTTTTTCAGGTGTTTCCATATCAGTTGTCAACTAAATTAAACGTAATTTAATGAGAATTTGATAGGTTCCACAAAACAAAAAGGTAACTGTGGCAGGCTCTGACAGAATTGCTGGAAACAAATATTTTTTTATGTTGATAAAAATGTAGCAAGGGAAACGAAATTGGCTCAAGAATTGGATTTGTTGTTTTGGAAAAAACTAACCAAAGATGAGTGGTAAAAGAAAAAATTTTGGAGCCTCGTCGTGTAAAAAAAAAAAACAACTTACTGATGATATGAAGTAAAACTGGCTGGGACTTGAGATCATCGATCAATGTTTGAATGCTGGAATAAAGAATATTAAAAGATTATTTTCATTTTTATTCCTATTTGACTTATTTTTCAAGCATTAAAAATTTTGATTTCAGGTGTGTTTTTCAGACGAATTTGCATTGAGAACTGCGACAGACAAGAAAAGTTTTATTAGGCGACTCTCTTGGGAAAAGTAGCCTCCTGATCTCACTGTTGAAAGGGATTGAAAAAGGGATTGATTGTTGAAGGGTTGCATCCGATTTAGAGTTATCGTGGGATGTCTTCAATCAGTTACAAGAGAGTTGGAAGTCGTCACGTCATTAAAGGAACCATACTGCAAGATCAATAGAGTGTAAATCCTGAATACTCGAATAAAGCCAGAAATATTATAATACAGTTAATAGAAAACAACATACCAGTATTTTCCAGCTAAGTAATTCTTCTGATATGACTCCAATTGAAACTTTGTAAGTAGTAGCGAAGCGTCAAATTTCCAAGGAAATAATAACAGTTAAACGCTAATGAATCGAAAACCTAAGAAATAAATTTTATCTCCGTTCCTAGATAACGGAATGTGCAAAATATTGAGCAGAAAGCAATCCCAGGGAGGAACTAAAGTCTTAAAAGTGGACCACAAGAAACGTGACCAAATATTGATGTAGAACACCGTAATTTTTTATAATATTTCTACACTTTTTAAAATCATTTCTTTACTTTATTTTTAATCATTTCTCTTGACAAAAATATGAGGACTGGGTAGTGCCCACATTAACTTGGCAACTCACTGTAGAATAACGAAGAACGTTATGCCGACCATTCGCAGCACCCGGTCTGAATTTTCTTCATCTTGGAAGCTTCGTTTAGTAGCGTCATATCTTTTGGCACGTGAAAAAAAAGAAACTAAGATCTTTTCAACAGTACTCCCTCACTTCTCCACTTCAAAACGACCCCCTCCGCCACTGAATTCATTGGAATCTTTTACTATTGTTATGAACTTGAAATACGTTTATCTTCTGATCTACTGAGTGAGTGCCATCGTTTATTCTGCAAAGATCGTTAGTTAGGTGCACGACCAGATATACAATTTTCTTTAAAATTGTCACATAAAAAGGGAACGAATTATCGTTTATCTGTTTCGCATCAGATATTAACATTTTTAAAAAATGCCAATGCAGTTCATCCCATTCCGATCAAAACTCATTGGCATTTTATTAAAACTTAAAATAACGACGTTTTACTGTACAAAATTGTTATTTTACTTCCTTTTACGAAGTTAAGGAAGTACTGTATTTGCAAAAAAAAAAAAATAAATAAATAAAAAAATCGGCCTTAATTTCCATTTTGCTCGCCGCCAAGTGAATATTGAGGTTTTTTTCGACCCGACTACACGTGTATGCCTAAGAACGTATAGACGCCCGAAATATCCATTTTGACGATACCCGAATTAAGGAATTAAAAACGAGTTTTCTCGTGACGTCCGTATGTACGTATGTATAGGCTTATGTGTATAAGCGTATCTATCTCACAAAAACGGTAAGTCCTAGAAAGTTGAAATTTGGGACGTAGACTCCTTGTGAGGTTTAGTTTTGCACCTCTCCTTTTGGTTGCATTCGGATGTCCCAAAGGGGGTCTTTTACAACTTTGTTGGGGGAAATCATTGTTAATTTCAATGCAAACTCAAGTGGTGTTATAATTTGGCAAACACTTGGCGATAGATCGCAAAAGTTTTGTCGCCAACTTGGCGACAAATTTGGCGTTTTTTTTCATCTGGTTTTATTTTGACCACTTTTGGTGATATTTTGACAGTTAATTATTGAATTACATTAAAATGTCCAATATTAGGAAAATTAATCTGTATAAAACGTTTCTTTGCTTCAGCTCGCAACAAACTTTGGGTAAAAATATTTAAAGTGCTAATTTGCTTACTCTAAGGTACACTATCATTAAATTGCGTAAAAGGAAGTCGTGGCGTAAAAGGAAGCACACATCAGCTCGTTTTATCTTACTTTTCTGCACAACGTTATTTATTTCGCATTAACGTATGTTTTGTTTTTACGATTGCGATTTTTGTAACTGGTGAATTCCAGCGGCAACGAAAGGACAGTTTTACAAAAAAAAACTCTATGTATTTCTGTCTGTGAGCATATAAAAATACATATATTTTTTCAAAAACTGATGCATAGACTTTTATACGCATCATAGTAAATTGCTAAAAAAGCCAAAACCGAGAATTTTTTGTTAGTAACTTTTTTTAAACGGAAGGACATTTTTGCGACATGGTTTTCACGCTATCATGTTCTTCCCAAAAGTTCAGCTAAACTATAAAAGGAAAAATTCTATAAAAATTAGAGCACATACAGGAGTGATCAGTCATTACAATTCCACCCCTAGTGTTAAAAAATAATTATCTTAAGTATATAAATTATGTATTTGTTAAGGGTAACGAAAGGACAGTAACGGAAGGACAAGAAGTTCAAAACAGTTAAACTTTAAAATTTTCAATTTAAAACAATTATTTAGCTAATACAGCAGTCTGAAACAATGATATCTAATGCTTGAGCCATCTGTTACAATTCTGAATTCTTTAAATACTCAATGTTATCATAATCCTTATCTTCTTTCTCTGCAAACACGAAGATCATTCCCACATTATTATGCATTCTTAAACAAGTTATTTCTATTCCTTCATCTTCTATATGAAGTACCTGCCCAACATTGCTCTTTGTTAATTTCTTCCCCTCCGATCCAACTAACAAAACTTGTCCAAACGTTAATGAATCCTTTAGCATATTCTTATGATTTGGTGTTTTTGATTCAGCAGTATCTTCATTTTTAACATTATTTATAACTGAGAGTCTATTGACTTTGAAGTGAAATCTCGTTCGATTTGTTGAAGTACTTACTATACTCAGTAGCATAACTTGTTACACGATTCAAATAGTGCATATTTTGTGTGTCAGGATGAGAATGGATCCTTTTGGATCCTTTTTTCCCCATCTTTTTTAA